>NC_056739.1:141136076-141310897 GCF_019279795.1 Protopterus annectens
ACACCTAGAACAGAACCTTGGGGAACACCTGTTTTCAGTGAGAAAACAGTAACACACCTAGAACAGAACCTTGGGGAACACCTGTTTTCAGTGTGAAAACAGTAACACACCTAGAACAGAACCTTGGGGAACATCTGTTTTCAGTATGAAAACAGTAACACACCTAGAACAGAACCTTGGGGAACACCTGTTTTCAGTGTGAAAACAGTAACACACCTAGAACAGAACCTTGGGGAACACCTGTTTTCAGTGTGAAAACAGTAACACACCTAGAACAGAACCTTGGGGAACACCTGTTTTTAGTGTGAAAACAGTAACACACCTAGAACAGAACCTTGGGAAACACCTGTTTTCAGTGTGAAAACAGTAACACACCTAGAACAGAACCTTGGGGAACACCTGTTTTCAATGACAAAACAGTAACACACCTGGAACAGAACCTTGGGGAACACCTGTTTTCAGTGAGAAAACAGTAACACACCTGGAACAGAACCTTGGGGAACACCTGTTTTCAGTGATAAAACAGTAACACACCTGGAACAGAACCTTGGGGAACACCTGTTTTCAGTGAGAAAACAGTAACACACCTGGAACAGAACCTTGGGGAACACCTGTTTTCAGTGTGAAAACAGTAACACACCTGGAACAGAACCTTGGGGAACACCTGTTTTCAGTGTGAAAACAGTAACACACCTGGAACAGAACCTTGGGGAACACCTGTTTTCAGTGTGAAAACAGTAACACACCTGGAACAGAACCTTGGGGAACACCTGTTTTCAGTGTGAAAACAGTAACACACCTAGAACAGAACCTTGGGGAACACCTGTTTTCAGTGTGAAAACAGTAACACACCTAGAACAGAACCTTGGGGAACACCTGTTTTCAGTGTGAAAACAGTAACACACCTAGAACAGAACCTTGGGAACACCTGTTTTCAGTGTGAAAACAGTAACACACCTAGAACAGAACCTTGGGGAACACGTGTTTTCAGTGTGAAAACAGTAACACACCTAGAACAGAACCTTGGGGAACACGTGTTTTCATTGTGAAAACAGTAACACACCTAGAACAGAACCTTGGGGAACACGTGTTTTCAGTGAGAAAACAGTAACACACCTAGAACAGAACCTTGGGGAACACCTGTTTTCAGTGAGAAAACAGTAACACACCTAGAACAGAACCTTGGGGAACACCTGTTTTCAGTGTGAAAACAGTAACACACCTAGAACAGAACCTTGGGGAACACCTGTTTTCAGTGTGAAAACAGTAACACACCTAGAACAGAACCTTGGGGAACACCTGTTTTCAGTGTGAAAACAGTAACACACCTAGAACAGAACCTTGGGGAACACCTGTTTTCAGTGTTCCACTGTGGATATCTATTTGGAATAAACTTGAAAGGGCCTGCTGTCAAGCTAGCTATAGAACCAGGCAAAGACATTTTTCCCAAGTTTTATTGTTGGAGCTTAGCAAGCGGAATTTTGTGTTCCAATTAGTTTGCTATAGTTAATATAATTTGCTGAGATTATAGCTGTGGTTGTGCTAAAACCATTTCTGAAGCAATTATGTCTATCGAATAGAAACCCATGGATATTCAAGTGTTTAAGCAGGTATTTATAAAGAACTTATCAAAAACATTTGTAAGAGGATAAAGAGTGAAGCTGGGTCAGTAGCTTACCTCTCAAACTCTTAGCTCAAGAAATCTGAACAAAGCCTGACAAAATGGGGGGGGGGGGGTCAAAGGCCCAAAAATAGGGACACATTTTAAATATTGCTCTTACAAACTTAGAAAGTTGCTAGAATAACAGGATTTGTAGTAACATGCATTTTCTGAAGGATATGAAGTCTGAAACTCAAATATATGTCATTATTTAGTGACTTTAATCCTTAAGTCATCTGAGTGATTTGTCAAAAAAAACACAATTTTATGAAGAACAGGCCAAAATCATGAGATAAAAATCTGGACATTCTACGAAAATCTGTACAGTTAAGAGGTATGGCTAGTCTTTGTGTTCTGGGCTGGGATACCTTTCAAAGAGGACAAAGACTGAAGCTTGGTCAGTAGTCTGTGTTCTGGGCTGAGATACCTTTGTAAGAGGACAGAGAGTGAAGCTAGGTCAGTAGTCTTTGTGTTCTGGGCTGGGGTACCTTTGCAAAAGGACAAAGAGTGAAGCTTGGTCAATAGTTTTTGTGTTCTGGGCTGGGATATCCTTCAAAAAGGTATAATGATGGCATGTTTCAGGGCTGGTGGAACAAGTCATGTGGTAAGTGTGAGGCCATACGTATAAAGAGTGGAGCACAGTGTAGGCAGAAGTGGAGCTTGAGGGTGTTCTGATGGGCTTAATCATGAACACGCTTATGTAGTTGGTGCATTGCATCATGGCATACATTGGCTGGACAAGTAGATGTCCTTGCATGTGAAGTTTTGCTAAAAATGCCCTATTCCTTTTGGTAGAGTAGTAGTACCCAATCAAAGAGTGCATCTGTTATATCCTTCTGAATCTCTTGTACTGTAAAATATTACAGACACAGTCCTGTGGTGATTGTATTACATTGTTTGCAATGTTTTACACAATGTGATTCTTAAAGTGCTGCTTTCCTATTCTACTCCTTACATATACTGCACTGTTTATAATATACTATGTTACACTTTTGCCTTTATGTAGCACAGTGTTGTAAATACAGTGTCAGTTTATTGCCCTCTTGGTAAATTATTGTTCTTACAGTGATAGTGTTTACATTACCACTTTTGATTTTCCTGTAGTTTAGTTTTGTTACTGCAATGCCTTACTTTTCTTTTATTCTGTATTAGACTGTAATAATTTTATTTGATGTGTGTTGGTGCTCTAACCTTTGTTAAAATGATTGTATTTGGACAGCATCCTGAAGTGTAATGTAAGCATTCTGTTCCTGTTGTGCCGCACTTTTAAAGTGCTGTAATTGTATGTGATTCACAATGGTTCTAACATGCTGTGCTTTAGTGTTAATACCCTGGATATGATTCATATCACAATTTGTCATACTATATAGTGTATCTCTATGGTTGTACAGGCCCTTTTTTTTAATTTAGCTTCCCTCTTTTATTGTTTACAGCTGTTTCTCCCAGACCAGGTTTGTTGCATCCTTAGGCATTAGGCCAAGGCGTCTGTCCTTCCCTATGTAGAGACTTGCTGACTAAGGGACAGTAGTAATGTCAGTAGAGAGGAAAGTGACCGTAGCAAACCTTGTGTGGTATCTCTGAGGAAGGACACTGCAGAGGTCCACATCCACCTGAAGCAGCAGGCAGGCTGAGCACTAACACCAGGATCTGCTTGGTGTCCCAGATGTAACCCAAGAGGAGCCACTGTCACTGGCCACCACTCTGGTTACCCTAGGTCAAATCTGAACTCAGGCTGGGAGACAGAGATCCTGCTGTTGTGGGTTGGTCCACTGACAGTGTGTTCACTGACACTGCCAATGTGCTAGGACCATCTTGTGGACCTGGCAAAAGAACCAAGTTGAAGAAATATCTGCCTTTTCTGTGGTGGAGCCCTGTTGGTGTGGTACCCTTGAACCTCTGGCATCAACAAAACAATGAGATAGATGAGCTGATGGCCATAGGGTAGTTGGATCTAATGGCAATGTATATATCTCACTGCAGTGCCCTGCTTGCTGAAATGCACCATGCCATCCCACTTTCTTTCCCTGAGGTAAGGCAAAATAGTAAGATTATAGATTGCTGTCTGTGCATTGATTGCGGAGTGCCGTAAAGCTGTACTTACGTTGGTAAACTGATAGTTTCATACTCTATGCATTGTGTGACAGAACACTGTTCTTGTGGTAAACTGATGCTGTCGTACTGTATGCATTTTGTGACAGAACACTGTTCTTGTGGTAAACTGATGCTGTCGTACTGTATGCATTGTGTGACAGAACACTGTTCTTGTACTGGTAAACTGTTACTGTTGTACTGTATGCATTGTGTGACAGAACACTGTTCTTGTAGTGGTAAACTGATGCTGTCATACTGTATGCATTATGTGACAGAACACTGTTCTTGTAGTGGTAAACTGGTACTGTTGTACTGTATGCATTGTGTGACAGAACATTGTTCTTGTAGTGGTAAACTGGTACTGTTGTACTGCATGCATTGTGTGACAGAACACTGTTCTTGTGGTAAACTGATGCTGTCGTACTGTATGCATTGTGTGACAGAACACTGTTCTTGTAGTGGTAAACTGTTACTGTTGTACTGTATGCATTGTGTGACAGAACACAGTTCTTTTAGTGGTAAACTGATGCTGTCGTACTGTATGCATTGTGTGACAGAACACTGTTCTTGTAGTGGTAAACTGGTACTGTTGTACTGCATGCATTGTGTGACAGAATACTGTTCTTGTGGTAAACTGATGCTGTCATACTGTACTGTTCTTGTAGTGGTAAACTGGTACTGTTGTACCTTATGCATTGTGTGACAGAACACTGTTCTTGTAGTTGTAAACTGATGCTGTCGTACTGTATGCATTGTGTGACAGAACACTGTTCTTATATTGGTAAACTGTTGTACTGTATGCTTTGTGGGACAGAACACTGTTCTTTCGTCATGTGGTGTATTATTCACACTGTATTGCCAGTTAGCACTACCTTGTATTGTTTGTGTTGTAATATTGTACTCTGCTGTTTGCATTGTTTTGCTCATGAATGAACGTAATGCCTGACTCCTTGTGCCTTTCCTTGCTGACTTTCTCTACATGTAAGATGAGCAACAGTTTGGTGTTGTTACGAGTGCTAACCTGTAGAGGATACAGGGATGGTAATTGGCACCTGGTGCTGATACAGCTGTAGATAACATTGCATAACAACAGCGTCTTGATTTGTGCATAATAAGAGCCTCTTGATTTGAAGTAGTTTTCTTGAGTGGTGAGCAGCAGACCAATTTAGTACTTAGTTGTCCGTGGCAGCTGTGGATTCTTGCTCTCCCTTTTTCCCCATAGAACATTACAAGGAGGGGGAATATCCTTTATTACATTGTGTGTTGTGATGGAATTCTCTACTTTGCAAGAGAGCTAATGTTTGGAAACCGTCACTGAGTATGCTAAGTGTCCCACCTGCAGTTTATAGGTAACAGGCTCATGGGAAGGTGCCGATGACTCCAGAATGGGCTCAGTCCGACCCGGAAAAGAGTTGAAACTGTGATCTGTGGTAGCTAGTTGTGGGGCTTGTAAGTACCTAAAATGAGCTGTATTCAAGTGCTGGTGCAGATGCGTAGGAAAGTGGGATCCCACTGTTACCCACAGTCTGCATGTCACAGCGGGAAAGTCACATGACTAGCATGTTTCCTAGCTTACCATTTTTAAATGAGAGGCTGCCTGTTTGAAAGATTGTCTTAGAAAGTTTGATTTTTTTGTGTTCACTTGTAATGTGACAGATAAACTGATTTTGCCTTTTTGTATTTGCAGTTTTGGACAGCTCCTCTCCCAGGACAACCTGGACCTTCTGAGGAGTAAGTATCTATGCTTTGACCTACCCTCTGTTGATAGGTGATTTTTGTGTTCCAAGGCTTGTGTGTCCAGCAGTCTCTCTCTTCTCCTTCAGTTCAGCTACATTAGATTAGAAGCCATCTTAGCCATCCAGTCCAACCAGCATGACTCCCGAAGATGCAGGTCTGATCATTGACTTAAGGCTTTGTCCAGAAGGATGTACAGCCCATGGTGCAATGTCACTGGCCTGCCTGATGGAAGAGTTGTTCTTTTGTTGAGTTCAGTTTGAACATAACCAGTTACAACATGCTTGACTTTGTCTTAATGCCTTCTTTCGAATCTGCATAGGTTCCTTTGTCCACTGGTGTCTTGGGCAGCTGTGCCACACCCAGCTGTCTGCCTACCTCCCAGCAAAGAAGAGATGACTGTAGAATACTGTTTCCTTCCATTTTAGCCCAGTCTTTGGCTTCATACATCTTCTTTGAGTCACCTCTGTCTCAGGTGGAAGTTCAAGCTCAAGAGATCAAAAGAATGAATGAATGAATTGACTTTTTACACACACACACACACACACACACACACACACACACACACACACACACACACACACACACACACACACACACACACACACACACACATCACCTTCACTACTAGCCATCCTGTTCTCTGACTGTATGCTATCTTCTAAGTTTTCAGAGAGAAATGGTGCTTTGTAATTAAATTGTAAACATAGGTTATTAGCAGTGAAAGAAGCTGTCTAGCTTGTCCCACCGTTTGTTGCCCCCCCCCCCCATTGTATTTGAACCCTCTTGTCTGCCTCCTTGCTGCTGTACACCATAACATGCATGGAGGATGAAATTCTGCAGATCAGTCACATTTTCTGAAAAAGTTTTTCTCAGCTCAGTCCTAAATCTGGTTCTTTCTGTAAGACAGTTTTGGCCCCTGTCCTTCCTCTTACAGTCTACGTTCCCCCTTTCTTGATTCTTTGAAACCAGTTTATATCCACACTCTTCCATTTTTTCAGACTAGTTCCATTTAATGATTACCATTTGTTCATGTTCTATATTTTTCCCACCCCTCTAGACATTATTTTAACATTCTCCACCCCAGAAGTGTAACGAGCTATTTTGGCACTTGCAGCTGTTCTCCAGTCTGCACCCCCAGGCTAAAAAGTTCTTCCAACTTGATGAGGAAAAAAAAAGCTCTTGTATCTATTTAAAGTGCTGCAAACTGCTTGTCTTTTCAGGCTTGTTAGTTGTTGCTGAAGCACCTACCAAGGGGAGAAAACGCTGAGAGAAGAAAAGGAGCCACTTTTGTGATTTTAAGTATTTTCTTCAGATTTTTTTGTTAAGATGTTCTTCATTCCACATTGCTGCAGTCCTAACTATTGGGTAGTCCGCTGTCCAGTCGGCCCGAATACCAAAGTATATGGCTGACGTCAGTCAAGGCGCATTAGACTGACGTCAGTACGTCAGGGTACTAATGCGCATGACCGACGTCATATCCTCAGTCTTTTTTGCCGCATGGTCCGATGCAGAAGCAGTTTTGCGAGTGCAGGTTGGCGTTCTGAAAGTTTCTGAAGTCAGAGTTTCAGACCGAATCAAAGTTGGCTAAGTACCCGTTGGGAATATTTTGGTTTTTCTTGCCTCAGTATTTAACCGGATGTCAGAAAAAGTGAATAACTGTATTTCTTGTGGGAAACAGATACCTCATAGGGATTACCATACTTTGTGTATACCTTGTTTAGGGCCTGAGCACGCGTTGTTGGATGCCGCTCTTGTGCTAGATTTAACAAACGCACTATTAAGAGAAGGTTAGACTGTGCCAGGTTAGTTTTGGGAAGCGTTGTAATTATAAAATGCCGCCGGATGCTCCGGCCCGCTTCGCCAAAAGCGCAAGGATAAAGCAGCAAAGCCTAGAGTGGAGGAACCGACAGTCCCGGACGCCGGTTCTTTAGAAGGCTCAGTGGAGCCGGAGGTTTTGCCAGGAGTTTCTTTGGAGTCTCAGGGAGAGACTTTACTGTTACAGGATGTGTCCTCTCAGGAAGTAGGCCAGGCTGAAGGGGCTTCTCAGGTGGCTGTTCTTCCCTCTCTTCCTAAGGTGGTTAGGGCCTCCCCTTCTGTTTCCAAGGCTTCCTTAAGAGGCAGGCCTAGTTTAGCTTCAGTGGGGGTTTCTCCGAGTGTTTCAGGGTCTTTGCCTAAGAAGCATATGCTAAAAATGGCAGAGGATTTGATTACTATGATTAGAGGTTCTATGCCCCCTCCTGATAAGAGGCCTAGGGTGGAACCTGAGTTTGAGAGTTTTGAGCAATGTTCGGAGGCTTCTGAGTCTTCGGCTGAAGACTTGCAGGAGTATCCTCCTTATTCTGATTCTGATGAGGATTTTAGGCAGTCTCAGCAGTTGTTTGTTTCTTTTGCTTTGAGTTCACAGGGCAAGCCTGTGTCAAAACAAACTATTTCTAGGTAGATTGGATTTTGCATTGCATTTTGTTATTCCCATCATGGCAAGGAGATTCCAGCTGGGATTAGGCCTCATTCCACTAGGGCTACTGCCACTTCAACTGCATTTCTAAGGGGGGTGGCAACTAAGGATATTTTGGAGGCAGCTACTTGGAGTTCAGTGCATACTTTCTCTAAGCATTATCACCTTCCTCTCTACTCTAAGTCTAGGGCTGGTTTTGCCACAGCTATTTTGCAAGGCATGTTGTCAGCTCCTATTTCCTTATGATTTGCCAGCCTCCCTTACCTCTGCTTTGGGATTCTACCCAATAGTTAGGACTGCAGCAATGTGGAATGAAGAACATAGTACAGTTTTGTACCTACCATAAATGTAGATGTTCGAGGATCCACATTGCTGCAGTCCAATTTACCCTCCCTCCTTCCCCTCTGTGTTTAGGGGTGGTTGTGTAGGTGAGGTTATATTCTGGTACTTTTGTATATATTGTACATATTTTTGGTGCAGGTATGTTTGCAGTTTTTGGTATTGGCCTTGTCTTTTTAGGGTCTTCTGACATCTGGGGCAAGAAAAGACTGAGGATATGACGTCGGTCATGCGCATTAGTACCCTGACGTACTGACGTCAGTCTAATGCGCCTTGACCGACGTCAGCCATATACTTTGGTATTCGGGCCGACTGGACAGCGGACTACCCAATAGTTAGGACTGCAGCAATGTGGATCCTCGAACATCTACATTTATGGTAGGTACAAAACTGTACTTTTTACTGCTTTGATGCCTACTTTTTGGCATTTTCCGGCTTGCTAAAGTTTATATCTGTAACAGTAACAGTACTTGGAACACATCTAGAGCCTGTTTACTGCATTTCCTGTGTTGCACTTAATTTAAAATTGTTTTTTTCTCTAAAAACTGCATTTTACCTGATTTTGGCCTAGCACTCAAGTGTGGGGTCATTTATTGCACTGTTGTGAATATTTTGTTGCTTGTGTATCTCTACTACCTTTAAACTACAACAAAAAAGAAAAAAAAAAATCTTGCTTTTTTCCCACTTTCTGAAAGTTAAGAAAGTTCAGTTACAGATTTGCTGTTCTGAACTGTTTGGAAGTTTCTAGAAGGCTAGTCCTTGCTTGGGCTAAAGGGAAGTCTCTGTGTTCACCAGTGGGAGTGGTTAACACTGAACAGCCTGTATGTCCCTGTAGGAGTGGTTACTACCTAGAAGCTGTAGTTTTATTGGCCATTTTGGGTCAATTCTAAACTCCTTGATCTCTCTCTTAAAACCCTACAACTCTCTTTTTGCGCGGTTTTGCGCACCGAGCAGCGTCGGGCAGCGCCGCCTAAACAGGTTTAAACTATTCCAGGTTCCACAAAGTCTGCTCTTCACTTTTTCCCTTAGAACTGTTCAAAAATCACTCTATTCTCTTTCTAAAGCCCTGCACTTGCTCAGCTCTTATAAGGAAACACTAAGTAACTAAAGCACTACACCCTCCTTGACTTCTCATAAGTATTAAGCTCCCGATTGGTCCTTCCTGATCAAGTGAAAAATCAGTTCCCTTCCCTAATCTGATCAGTAAAAAAAACAGTTCCCTATACTAATCTGGTATGTCCAAGGGTCAGTTTCAGGGTTACTCTCCAGTCCAGCTGGTGAATCTGGGAATTTTGAGGCAATGTTACAATTGCCTTATGTACACAGACAACCCTCTCCTCCTTCCAACAAACTCTAATACATGTGAGAGATGCAGTTACACAGCAAAACTGGAGGCAGAGCTCTCTCAACCCAAGACTGGCACAGTTGGTCAGGAGGAAAAGGTAACCACCTGCACCACAAATCCAGTCTCACACAGACCCATTGCATCTGCATACCCAACACATAAACACACAAAAACATACTCGGAGGCTCTAAATAAAAATCTGCCTAAACAGCAAAGACCTCCTAAGTAGATATCCAAGCAACAGCCACCCCTCAACAATACCCACGAATCAGATATCTCACAAAATCAGTGTGCCTCACAGTCACAGCCCTTAAGGCCAAACAACACACCAAATGCACTTGTTATAGGGGACTCTGTTGTCTGGCACACTGACGTCCCGCTCACCAGACTGAACAAGGAAAAGGTCACTGTAAGCTGCCTGTCGGGTGCCAGGATCCGCCACATAACGCAAGCACTCAGGTCACTCCAAAGCAAGTACAAGTATGATTCCGTTATTGTCCATGCTGGTGTGAATGACCTGAGACGTACCTCCCTGGACTACATGGAAAGAGACATAGAGGAGCTCTCTGATCATGTAGCCCAGGCTGGTATAACCCTGACCTTGAGTAGCATCTTGCCCTCACCAAGAATGATGCCACAGTATAAAGACAAAATGATCAGTTTCAACAATTGGCTAAAGTATTGGTGTCATTCAAAGGGGATCCAGTGTCTGTCAGCCTGGGATGACATGGTCGACAAGCCACGTTGCTTCGCTAGGGACGGCTTGCACCTGTCACCCTTAGGCTTTCGTATACTGGCCAAAGCTCTTGCCACCCCCATAGTGCCTTTTTTAGGCAAGGCTCAAAGGACAAACCCACCTCCATAGACAACCCAAGGATAAAAAAACTAAAGGTAATGCTACTCAATGCCAGAAGTCTAAACCTCAAGATGCACTCACTCGAGGCTCTCCTCAGTATGGAGAAAATCCATGTCTGTGCAGTAACAGAAACCTAGTTCAAGGCTCCTGAGAGCACCCCAGCACTACCAGGTTATAACTCATACCATGCGTTTCGGCCCTAAAACTCGGACCGAAGCACAAAAGGAGGGGGAGTATCTATATTCATCAAAGATACCTACACCTCCAGGTTAGTGGCACTGCACAAAGCATCAGAAACCATCCATGTGCAACTAACAGCAGGCAAAACTGCCTTTCAGTTTGTAGCCTGCTACAGAACACCCTCCGTATTACAGGAACCCTACTTGGCATTCCTGAGAAAACTGGAGAATGTGAAGGTCTCTCCAAACACTATGTTATTGGGTGACTTCAACTACCCAAACATTGACTGGGAAAACTACTCAAGCCCAAACACCCTCGCCCAACGGTTCCTTGAATTTATGAACTCTAACGCGATGGAACAACTGGTCACCACTCCCACAAGAGGGAACAACATATTGGACCTGGTCATCACCAACATGGGGACTCTATGTTCCACACCAGAGGTAAACCCCTCATTGGTAAGATCAGACCATAAACAAATTTCCCTGGACATCCATATCCCCTCCCCACCCCCAGCCAAGGAAATCACTATAAAGAATTTCTCAAAAGCCAACTTTGCACTTCTCAAGATTGAGGTGGAATCCTTCAAAGCCCCCGAGCCAGAAGATAATACAGCCCAATCCGCAGAATCCTTTACAAATGCATCCTATGAGCACCTGCGGGAATGCATGGATTGTGCTATCCCAAATAAAACCAAGACTCACTCCTCCAAAAACAGGAGACCTGTCTGGTGGACCCTGGCCATAAATAAGCTATACATGACAGAGCAAAATCCCAGAAAGGGAAGGCATCTCTGATCAGTATTAGCAAGAAACTTCGATCCCTCATAAAATCATCAAAGGCCAGTTTCGAAAGAAAAATTGCCCTAGACACTAAAGATAATCACAAGGCCTTCTTTAGTTATGTCAGGAATATGGGTGGAAACTCCCAGATATGCTCTGAATTGTTGCATAACGGTACAAAATATACCAAACCTACAGACACAGCCAACATCCTGGCAGACAGATTCAGTGCAAACTTCTCCCCCCCTTCCCCCCAAAGGAGCAAATGCCTATCCCAACTGAATGTAACCTCCCTAACATCACAGATGCACAGGTGAAAGCTGCCCTCTCCAAAGCACAAAGCACAGCATCTATGGGACCGGACGGTGTCCCAGGCTGTGTCTTACACGAGCTCCAAGAAGAACTGAACCCTCACATTAAGTCACTGTTCATACTTAGCCTTACTACAGGATATGTACCCAAAGAATGGCATACAGCTACAGTGATCCCACTCCACAAAGGTGGTGCCACAACGGACCCTGAGAACTATCGCCCCATAAGCATGACTAGTCTGGTCTGTAAAGCTATGGAGCATGTTATCATGGAACTCATAAACAAAGACATTGGGAGCCTCCAGACACTGGACCCTACCCAATTCGGCTTTGTTAAGGGCAGATCTTGCCTCTTAAACCTAGTTGATTTCTTTGAAACAGTTACCAAAGCCATAGATGAGGGTAAGGTAGTCCACACAGCCTACCTGGACCTCGCAAAAGCCTTCGACACAATACCCCACTCGTGCATCATAAATAAGCTTACCAGCTTAAATATCAACCCCTATATCCCAAGATGGGTTGCAGACTGGCTCAGGGATAGAACCCACATGGTCAGAATCACAGGTGCCATGTCCAAATCCAAACCAGTTACAAGTGGCATCCCACAGGGCTCAGTTCTGGGACCTCTCTTGTTCGGTATATACTTCTCTGAGGTTCAGGCTAACACAGGGGGATTATGGCTGACAAAGTTCGCAGATGACTGCAAAATGGGGGCCATAATCGAGACTCCAGCTGACACAAGCATCCTCCAAAAGGGTCTCACAGAGACGGATGCTTGGTGCCAGAGCCACGGCCTCAAGCTAAATGCTAAAAAGTGCATAGTCATCCCCTTTGAGAAAAACAAGGTGCCCACAAATTACCACATAGATGGTAATCCATTAAGTACGGAAGAAGTAATTAGAGATTTGGGAATCAACGTAGATAGTAATCTCTCCTTTGATAATCACTTTGCCAAAGTGGTTAGAAAGACCTTCTATATAGCCCACCTTATCATGAAAGGGTTCGCATCTAGATCGAGAGGTCATTGTGCCCCTCTACTCATCAGGCCCATAATTGAATACAATGCCCCTTTTGGGATGTACCTTACCCGACACCTGCAGCAACTGGAGAGACCCCAAAAGTACCTCACCAAGAGGATCATGGGCTACAAACAGATGTCCTATGCAGCTCAACTAAAGAAATTCCAGCTCTACTCAGTTGCTTACCGCCTACTCAGAGGCGATCTATGCCTGACGTACAAAGCCATGTCAAGCCCACAATTAATGGACATGCTCCACCTCAAAAAATCCAAGTCCCTTAGAACTACACGCTCCAGGGACTTAACCCTCAGCACAAAAATAAATAGAACATGCTGGAGGGACAGATTCATTTCCCAGAGGCTCCCCTCACTCTGGAATAGAATCCCAATTCATGTTAGATATAGCCCCTTGCTGACCCTCTTCAAGCGAAATCTGGACGCGTGGATGGGAAATCGCAAATTCACCCCTGGGATCTCTTCTGTGTCCCTGCTAGACAGAGGCACAGTAAACTAATTTTAAAGGGTACCTTCTGTGACCTACTTTACAGAGGCACAGTAGGCTAATCTAATAGGGAGGCGGAAGCCAAATACACTCTGGCTAGGCTTATAAATGCCCTAGGGCAGATAGCCTAGTATCTACCTATGAACCTATGATGGGCTCCCAGATGGAGCAATAAAGTGCTTCAGTGCAAACTGTCACTGTTATACTGAGTACAGATCAGCTTCGGCCAGTCATGCCCCCTAACACGTTGCATCCATGGTGACTGCCCCCCCCCCCCACCTGCTGACTCCGTGTCATTCTTCAGATAAGTACTGTAGTACCCCTGATGTGGTCTTATCAGTTTGTCATTTGCGTGAAAGCATAAATGAACACCTCAAGTGACACATCACATTACCCTGCTCAGTTATGAGAAAGCTGTGTTGAAGTGAGAAAAGTTATTCATTTCTGACAAAAGCTGTACCTTACATGAACTGGAATCTCTTTGTTGAACCCCCTAATTGAGATGGAATCAGTTTTCTTAAACACTCCATGCTTTACTTTCTTTCCTGGAATTATTTAAAATTAGAAATTAGTCACGTAAGTGGAGTATTTTGACTTGTAAATGTGTTTCTAAAATGACTGAGTTAAAAAACATAAATCTCTGTATGCAATTAAAGATTGTCAATAGTTTAGTTAATTGGCTGGCATGCAGTATCAGGACAATGTTACCCTGACTAAAGGCAAATTATGTTGAGTTTAAAAGATTTTCTCCTGAATTTTAGAGATGATATTGTGCTTTTCTGTTTTAGCATCAAACCTTTTGCGCAGCCAGTGTACCAGATCCAGACCCCAGTGCCTCCACCATTAACCAGTAAGTATGATTATTACTGGATGCTAGTTTCTGAAATAATTGTCAAAGTAGAAATGGTAGACGTTTGTCTCTGATATGTTTTTCATATACACACACACACACACACACACACACACACACACACACACACACACACACATCTAGATGTATGTGTATACACCCATACAGATATATAAACTGTGTGTATGTATAGGTTCATAGGTTCATACTAGGCTATCTGCCCTAGGGCATTTATAAGCCTAGCCAGTGTGTGTGTGGCTTTCACCACCCCTTAGGATGAGAATACTATACCCATTAGTTTGCTGTGCCTCTGTCCAGCAGTGATACAGAGATGATTCCCGGGGTAAACCTACGATCTCCCATCCACTCATCAAGATTTCTCTTGAACAGAGTCAGTGAGGGGCTCTGCCTCACATGGACTGGGATTCTGTTCCATAGTGTAGGGAGTCTCTGGGTGATGAATCTGTCCCTCCAGCACGTCCTATTTATATCCGTGTTGAGGTTGTCAGTTACCCAACAGGTAGCGCACTTACCTTTGCTGGTGGAAGACCAGAAGCTGTGGGTTCTTATCCCCACTTCAGGTGTTTGGATTGCTGACACTATAGTGCAACATAAGAAGGGTGCTGCATTCCGGAGTGTGCCGTCCTTCAGATGAGACATTAGACCGAGATCCCATCTGCTTGAATTGGTGGTAACTTAGGTGGATATTAAAGATCCCACAGGACCCATCGAAAAAAGTAGGGGTCCTTTATTTATATGCAAAGATAATTCTTATTTACATATTTACAAATCTTTACATATGTAAAAATATATAAATATAAAAATCTGTTTATACATATAATTTTCTTTATAATCATACTAAATTTTCATCTCTATTAGACCCTCAGACCCTCACTCCTTTTTCTATAACCACCATCTGATTTTACTTCATATTCTTGCTAAAATCCATTTACCATTAAATATAATTTTATTTATTCTTTCATTCCTTATAACAGATATAACATAAAATAACTTTTTATCTATTCTTTTAACATATTCTTTACTTTCATTATTATAATATTCATATTTAATTGTATCCCATGTTTATTTTATCCACTTTTTTTAATCTTCAAAAATATCTTGTTTACATAGGGTCTACTTCACGATGTCGAAAGCCGACAATATCAAAGCTGATATTGTCGGCACCACAACATCGAAAGCGCAGAACATCGTGCAGGTAAACGGAAGTCTCTGTAGGGGGAGATTTCTGTTAACCTCAATGTAGTGTGGTCTCGGAGTTGGAATATTTAAGTAGGGGGGTGTGGTAACTGCCTACGCTAGTTAGTTTTTATTTTAGTTTGTTTTTTTTTTTTTTAAATGTTATTCAATGTTTTACTACATCGATCACTAGAGGTCGACCTTTAGTGATTCGATGTAGTAAGATTTCGATAACGTGATATAGATGCGTTTACATAGCCTTCCCCATAATGTTTTTACTCTTTTACATTTCAAAAACATGTTCCTTTGTTTCTTCTTGTCAAAGTAAACATATTCTGTCACTTTTCTTTTTATTTGGTATATTTCCTTTTACTGGCAATTTATCTATTACCAGTCTCCACAAAAAAAAAAAAAAAAAAAAAAAAAAAAGACGTTTTACTTTCTGATTACCCCATTTGCTTCCTATTTTTATAGCTTTAATTTTTCATCTGTTAGATTTTCAATGCTCTTACAATAGTACATTATGTATGTCAGCATATAGTAATAATATAAAGGAAAAATACTTGCAAATGGCTGGTTAAGCAAAGAAGTAAATAGAGTGGTGGACAGGGATGTCCAACAAGTCACATACTCTCTGCATTAGTTATGAATGTGATAGTATGTGAAGTGTCATTGCATTCTTATACCATACTTTTCTTTTTCTATATCATCAATTTTTATTTTCCACAAAAACATTTTTCTTGGTAACATTTTATTTCATTTATACAGTATTTTTCTCTTTTAATGTTTATGCCATGCCCCAAAATTTATCATACTTATATTTATACAGTTTTACTACTAATGTCTCATCTTTTTCATTTATCCACTTTAACACTTAGTACAAATTTAATGACGCAGCATATACCACTGAGTTAATTAACTCTTAAACTCCTCCTTTATTTACATATAAAACTCATCGTTTTACTGGGTTTGGTCTACAGCCCATATAAATGAAAAAAAGAAAGTCTACATGTGAAGGCTGCCATCCTAGCTAGATAGAATTTTGTAAATGATTCTATGTCATTGTAAATATTAATGTAATCTACAGGCTTGTTTTACAAATGTAAAAAGAACTATATGATGTTCTTCGTGTTTCACTTTTGCAGTCATTACATTTAGGTAATCTGCTGGCAGGTTGCCCTCAGTCAGCCTGATTAACAAAGTCTTAGGTCCTGCGTCGGTTGCTGTCCCTTCTTCCATGACGTCAGGTCTTCAGGGGTATAAAACATGCAGCCGACATCATTACATCAGTCTTTCTTGCCGCGCGGTGCCCGAAGTAGAAGCAGTTCGCAAGTGCCGGTCGGCCGACTCTTGAAATTGTCGTTTTCAAGTTTCAGAACCGAAGTCTTCAACTTAAAGCTAAGTACCACGTTGGGGAAACTTTTTCTTGCTCATTACCGATGTTAGTAAAAGTTAATAATTGCATTACTTGTGGAAAGCAAATACCTCATAAAGATTTTCATTCATACTGTATTCCTTGCCTAGGCCCTGACCACGACGTAGCTTGCTGTCGGTTTTGTGCTTTATTTAATCAGCGCACTATCCGTCGTTGATATATTTTTGCCTCTAAATATTTTGGTTCTCGGTTTAATTATCCAGAAATGTCGTCAGTTAGCCATCCGACTAATGGGATTCCGAAAAAATGCAAAGATAAAGACAGAGACAGGCCGCCAAGGTCCAAAACTGCAGACGATGCTTCTCCTTAGCCAGTCGCCAGTTCACGGGTACTCAGTGAGGCACTTTCGCAGCCCCTGATAACCGCTACTTCTGATTCGCAGGCCTCTGCTGAGACTCATTCGGAGTCCAGTATGCCGCGAGATGCTTCACCTATGGAACCCGTGGATGTCTCTACCTTGGATGGGTCCGAAGACGCTGTGCAGGCACTGGCTTCTGAGGGTGTATTCAGGCCTACAGACTTGCATATTAATTTGATGCCGCCTTCATTACTAAGGCCTAAATCTCGATCCAAGTCTAAAAAAACGATGCCCAGGCCACATGTTCAGGCCCCTATGCCTAAAAAACAAATGATAAAAATGGCTGAAGATCTAATTACTTTAATCAGGGGTAGTCAACCCCCCCCCCCCCTCTAAGAGGCCTAGGCCTGAGCTTGATTATGAATCTTCTTGATCAGGATTCTGTTTCTTCTGACTCTTCTAATGACCTGGATTTGTCCATACCTACCTATGAGGATTCTGATGCAGAGGATTCCATTCCCTCTGCTTCTCCTCCTGAGGATTTTTCTTTTGGGGAAACCTTACACACTCTAAGGGAGCATTTCCACTGGGAAAGCCAGGAATTTTCTGATTCAAAAAAGAGGCTTAGGAATTTCCTTCTTCTACCTCAGCATAGGCCTTTGGCTATACCTCCTGTACTAGACATTGTCGATGTGTTCTCGGAGTCCAGTTTGGCCCCTGATTACCTGCCTCTGGCTCCTAGTAAACCTGACAGATACTACAGGGTTCCTGAGTTCCACAAGTTCCTTTTCAAAAGTCCTGTTGCAGATCCAGAAACCATTTCTCAGGCACCCAAGGGTATTAAGGCTTCTACTGCTAAAAATCCTACCCCTTCTGATAGAGACTTCAGGGCGCTGGATAGATGGGGTAAAAAGGTTTATACTTACAACCTTGGCAATCTGAGCTTTAAACTGCCAATTTCATATGTGAAAATATCAACAGCATATTATTGGACTGCTTAAACAGAAAATGATCTTGATTCCTGACTGTGTGTGGAAAATAAAGATTTACAGGATTTAATGCATTCTGCTGAACAAGTTGGAAAACATACTTTGCAATGTGGTTTTGATTCTTTAGAGGCCTCTTGCAGGGCTGCTGTTACTGGGTCTGTGCTTAGGAGGCATGCTTGGCTTAAGGAGCAATCTTTGCCTGATCATGTTAATGCTAAATTGTTGGATATTCCTTTAAATCAGGACTACCTGTTTGGAAATAAGGCTGAAGAAGTTCTTAAAAAGATGGAAGATAAAGCTAAATCTATGCAAACTGCTAAAGATTTTTTACAAGTGCAACCTCCAAGATTTAGTAGGCACTGGCCTACTAAGAATTGGTCCTTTCCAGCCCCTTCCAGATCCTCTCAAGCCAAACCCAGACACAGCAAAAGGCCCCAGATTTCAATCCCAGGGGACTCTCAGAACTAAGCAGTGGGAGGCCTCCTCTTCCAAATCTGGAAATAGCAAGACCCCCTCTATGGTAAACAGTCTCAATTACTTCCTTTTAAATTTCCCAAGCACTTATCTTTTAACCGCCCCTTTTCGGGGGAAAGATTGCTCTTCATGCAAAGAACTGGGAACTCATAACCCAGGACAAATGGGTTTTAAATGTAGTGTCCCAGGGATACAGATTTAATTTCCACACGTTGCCAACACCAAACGGGTGGCCAGACCTGCCCCAAAACAGTGGGCAGAGGCTCAAAAACAAGTACTTTCTCTCTTAAGCATGGGGGCTATTCAACTGGTACCAGAAGAGGAAAAGGGACAAGGTTTCTATTCCAGGCTTTTTCTGGTACCAAGAAAAGACAAATCATGGCATCCAATCCTGGACTTGTCTACTATAAACACCTTTCTGGAGATTCCAAAATTCAAGATGCTGACTTTTCACCAGTTACTTCCTATGCTAGGCAAAGATGCCTGGTTGGCAACTCTAGATTTAAAAGAGGCATGCCTGCACATCCCAGTCAGGGAATCTTGCAGAAGATACCTTCACTTCAAAGCAGGCTACTTACATTACCAGTTCTCTGCACTGCCCTTTGGCTTGTCTACTGCACCCAGGGTATTCACAAAGTGCCTAGCTCCAGTGATTGCATTTTGCAGGCAAAGAAATATTCAGATATGTCCATACCTAGACGATTGTCTAATTCAGGCAAAAACCAGGGCATACTGTTAAATCATCTGGTGTTTGTAAAAACGGTTCTAACTTGTCTGGGGTACACCATAAACGAAAAGAAATCACAACTGGTACCCTGTCAACAGATTACATTCCGGGGTGCAAGCTTGAATACAACTGCCCAGATGGCTTTCCTCATGCCAGGGAAGCAAATTCATTTGGTAACTTACTTCAAACAAGTGGCCACAAAAACCCTGCTATCTGCAAGATAAATACTGCTAGCCTTGGGGTTTATGGCCTCCTGCATTCTTCTAATTCCATATGCAAGACTGCATATGAGGAAACTACAGTGGTATCTAAAAAGTCTATGGAGTCAACATTGTCACAGCCTGGAAACAATGATACCTTGCCTACGCCCAGAGTTCCTATGGTGGGCAGAGGCCTCCCACCAAAACAAGGGACTGCCATTCACTCTACCCCCTGCCGCCCAACCCTAACAACAGACGCATCAGACTATGCATGAGGGGCTCATCTGGCAGGGAAGTGCATTCAGGGCAAATGGAACCCAAATCAAATGCACCTACATATCAATCAAAAAGAAATGTTAGCTGTACAGAATGCTCTGACAGCCTTCAAGGACTACATTCTTCCAGGACAACTAATGGTAAAGACGGACAACACCACGGTTATGTGGTACATAAGCAGGGAAGTACACATTCCTACCCCCTCTGCAGACTAGCCATGGCATTGTGGAACACAGCCTTGAGCTACCAAGTGCACCTACAAGCTCAATTCCTGCCAAGAAAATTGAATACACTGCCAGACGGACTAAGCAGAAACCTCATGGACCTACACGAGTGGAAACTGGAACCACGGATTTTCAACATGTTGACAAGCGAATGGGGGAGCCCAGACACAGATCTATTTGCCTCCCCGCAGAACTACGAGTTGGACAAGTTTTGCACAAGGACTCTCCACAAACAAGCCTGGAAAGTGGATGCTCTGTCCTTCAGCTGGAAAAACCTATCAGTCTACGCCTTTCCCCCTCTGCCTCTGCTCTCCAAAGTTCTACTAAAAGTCAAACAGGGCAAACCAAGGATGATTTTAATTGCTCCAGACTGGCCACCCCAACACTGGTACCCCCTCCTGTGCAGTGTGTCACAAATATCTCCATGGCACCTGCCTCAGACCCCTTTCCTGCTGTCTCAGCAGGAGAACCAAATTCTGCACCCTCAGCTTCCAACATTGAACCTTGCAGCCCGGCTAATCACTTAAATTCCCCCTTATCATCCTTCAGCAAACCTGTGATGGATGTTATCTTGGAAGCAAGGAGACCTAGTACTAGAAAATCTTATGCTGACAAATGGAAATGTTTCTGTGCCTGGAACCAATCTTTAGGGATGAGCACAGCAGCGCCCAATTTACCTCAGATTTTGCAATACTTAACTGAGATGCTTCACAAGGGCCTGTCTTTTTCCTCCATTAAAATCCACGCCTCAGCTATTTCAGCTCACTATAACACAGAACCACCCCTCTTCTCTCATCCTCTGCTCATGCAATATCTTAGCGGGACAAAAAACTTGAGACCACCCAGGAGAGCTCCTACCCCTGCCTGGGACCTTAACTTTGTTTTGGAGAAACTCACTCTACCTCCTTTCGAGCCAGCTGCTACTGCAGACTTAAAATTTCCTTCTTGGAAAACAGCCTTCCTTTTAGCAATCACTTCAGCTAGAAGGATATCTGAATTTCAGGCCCTTATGGCAGTGGAGCCTTTCATCATCTTTCATGCGGACAGGGTATCTCTCAGGACCAATCTATTCTTTATGCCCAAGGTGGTTTCCAGTGCGGCTCTTAATCAGTCCATTCATTTGCCAACCTGCTTTCCTAATCCACAGAACAAAGGGGAACGGAATCTGCATTCATTGGATGGGCACAGACAACTTAGATTCTACTTGGACAGGACTAAATCTCGAAGATAATCTGAACAATTGCTGGTAGCATTTGCTACAGGGGCAGAGGGGAAGACTATTTCAAAACAAACCATTTCTAAATGGATAAGCCATTGCATTCATTTCTGCTATAAGCTCCATGGAAAACCTATCCCCAGGGGATCAGATCTCATTCCACCAGGGCTGCATCTACTTCTGCAGCCTTTCTCAGAGGTGTTACTACCAGGGATATTCTAGAAGCTGCTACCTGGAGTTCAGTACATACTTTCACCAAGCATTATCATTTACCAATTTTCTCTAAATCCAGAGCTGGCTTTGCCACTGCTGTCTTGCAGGGCCTTATAGCTGGCTCTAATGCTGAATAAACTCCTCCTCACAACCATAGCTTTGGGAATCTACCAAAATAGAATGACTGCAGCAGTGAAACACAAAGAACATAGCACAATTGTGTACACTTACCATAAATGTAGTTGTTCGAGTGTATTCACTGTTGCAGTCCTGGTTACCCCTCCCCCTAGTTTTTTTCCGGCTATACCTCTACCTTCCTTTACTATGCTTAAAAGCCTTTTTGGTGTATTTGCTTTTGCTTAGAGGTATACTTTTTTGTTTTTTGTATTTATTTGCTCCCTATTGGGGGGGGTCACCTGACATCTGGGGCAAGAAAAACTGATGTAATGACATCGGCTGCATGTTTTATACCCCTGACGACCTGACGTCAGGGAAGAAGGGACAGCAACTGACGCAGGACCCAAGACCCAAGACTTTGTTAATCAGGCTGACTGAGGGCAACCTGCCAGCAGACTACCCAAATGTAATGACTGCAACAGTGAATACACTTGAACATCTACATTTACGGTACATGTACACAACTGTACTTTGTTATTGAACTGTATGTTGCACTGAGCTTCAAAAAAGTTAACTACAGTGTGCTCTGCTGGAAGAAAGCTGATAAGTCAAGCATTGTATGACTTTGATCTCAAGCTTGGAGACAGGATGTTTGGGCCAGGAAATTCTTTCTATTTTCTTGATTTAAGAGATAATTACTAAGGTTTTACATGTATAATGTCTTTTATTGCTGTGGCTTCCTGCAAGTGCAGATTACAAAAAGAAATGTAAATTTTGAGTTACTGTTAGCCTGGGAAACTAAATCAGAACTGTTAAGAATGATGTAATGTGAAGTGACTCAGCAGCACTGTGTTATCAATTTAAGACTTTCTCAGAAGAACATCCACTCACCAGCACTTGTTTGTTCTGTCTGTAAGTAGGATCTTAGATCTTAGTATTTCTCGTAGAGTTAGATAGAAAATTAGCCAGATTAGTGTAGCTATTTTTATATTTATGTTACACTATTCTACAGTATTAATTAAAAAAAAATGTCCTGTGATTTCTGAACTCTGTAATGTCATTGTGTTGAAGTAGTAAGCATTCTCTTGTGGTTTTATTATTTTTTATTAAATATTTTAAACCTTTCAACTGTGGCTGTTTTGTGTATAGGTAATTTAAGCTCTTAGAGTACATTGCATGTATTCGGTGATACTGTCCAAGCCACTTCAATAGCTTTAGCCCTGGTTCACACTTACTATTTGGATAACAGTAATATTACACAGTGAAACTGATTACCCTTTGGGAAGGGCCTTATTAGTAGCTGATAAGAGTAGTTGGTGGCAGTAGATTACTACCTTATAGCCTGGGCAGAAAGGGGCATAGCTGGAGTACCTGTGCCAGCCTTCCCCAGGAGTGTCTGTGTGTTTGTATATAACTCAAATCTCAACGTGTGTGTGTGTGTGTGTGTGTGTGTGTGTGTGTGTGTGTGTGTGTGTGTGTGTGTGTCAGGTACTTGGGCAGGGACATGAAGCACTGTTTGGACAAGAGGGTACTGGAGGTTTTGGCTTCACTACTCAGCTGGGACCTTGACCCTATAGCTGTGCCAGTAGGGAGTCTTATTGGGGATCTGGAGAGAAAGGGAGAAACCAGCCCCAGGCTGACTGTGATCTCTGTGTGCTCTTAAGGGAAATTGTACTTTACTGTGTGTGTACTTGTTATCCTTCCCAATGAGCACGCCCCTCACTGGTGTTAAATTGTACTTTACTGTGTATGTACTTGTTATCCTTCCCAATGAGCATGCCCCTCACTGGTGCTAGTGGTGAGGATTGAGGCTCCTTGATTACTGGGCCAGTGAATGGGTTCACTTATTAATTGCTTGGCAGTGGTGGGATATCCACATCAAGTATTAATTGTTTTATAGTGGTGAGTTAGCCACATCACATACTAATTGACTTGTAGTGGTGTGGATCGTGAATTCCTGTAGCTTGTGGACAGTGATCACTGAAGGTGTTTTTGTACTCTTAAATCAGCCATGCAGTAAATATTCAGAGTTCATATCACAATACTTTTATTTCTTTTGCTAGCTTAGTTAGTCAGGGAGAACAGGCAAGCATGTTAGCAAAGGAGTATGGCAAGTTGACAAGGAGCCTGTTGGCTGAGATTTGCCAGGCTAATGTGCATGGAAACCTGACTAAGGCAGACATGATTGCAGCTTTGGTCACAGCTGCATCAGAAAACAGCAATCAGGAGGGTGATCGGACTGGCCATGGAGATGTACAACAGTCAGAGAATGGACAGCTCAACCTTTCTGCAGAGGACTTAAAAATCTATCTGGAGCTAAAGAGACTTGAGTTGGAGGCCAGGCGTTTGGAAATGGAAGCCGAGGAGAAGGAAAGGCAGAGGCAGCATGAAAAGGAGATGCTGACTCTTTGCCAGAGTCATGGAGGTAATGGGGAAGGGAGTAACCGGACCCCAGAAGCACAAAACCTCAGTAAATGTCTTCCGCAGTTTACAGAGGGGGATAATTTTGATGGTTTCATTCATATGTTTGAGAGAGTATGTAAGCAGTATGAGGTTGACTGCCCCAATAGAATCTGACAGTAGCAGGGGAGGCCACTAGTCCAGGTACACGCCCAGGACCCTATGATTAAATGTTTTAAATGCAACCAGTGGGACCGTGTGGCGTATAGATGTCCATGGAGGCAAGGTGGGGAACAAAAGGTGAGAAAGCCAGTAAGTGGGGAAGGACAAAATGCCAACAGTAGGTTGTATTGAGACAGCAAGGGTACCAAACTACCACCAGAAGTTATGTCCTATCTTAGTGAATGGCAAAGAGGCCTTTGCTAAGAGAGACACAGCCTCTGACATGACCATTGTGAAGCCTACAATGGTTACAGAGGAGCACTACTTATCTGGAAAGTCTACTGCAGTCAGAGCTTTAGTAGGGACCCCATTCCAAATACATTTGGCTTGGGTTCACCTTGACTGGGAGGGTAGAAAAGGAAGCCAGCAAGTAGGTGTGTTTGTGGATATCCCTGCAGATGTCCTGATAGGGAATTATTTTGATAATGCAGTACCATGTGCTCATGCAGTTGCACGCAGTCAGGCTTGGAGACAAGCACGTGGGTCTGTTAGCCTGGGAGAGTCCCAGACAGACTGCACACTTGCAGCCAGGACTGTTGAGGTGGTTACTTCAGGGAGGGAGCTACTCTGTAGCAGTGAGACTGGAGGTGAGCCACAGCTGCTTGTGGGTACTGATGGTCCCTTGGACAGAGTGGACTGCAAGGGCAGAGGTAAGTAGTAGTACCTAGGCTGACAGTGAGGCACCGTTGTCAGAGGATACCAGACTTCCTGTGGAAGGGGAGCTGGGAAGGGTTACAAAGAGAGAGTTGAGACAGGCTTAGCTCACAGACCCTACATTGCAAGGCCTGAGGCAGGTAGCTAGTGAGGCACCTGCTTCTCAAGGGAAGGGGGAATCTGTGTACTGGGACAAAGGGTTACTATACAGAGAGTGGACCCCTGAGGGGAGGGCTAGAGGGTGAGAGAATACAGCAGTTGGTAGTGCCCAGCACCTACCATCTGGCACCTCTAGCCATAACCCATGATATTCCCTTTGCAGGTCATATGGGCATAAAACGTACAAAGAGATGTATTATGCAGAACTTCTATTGGCCTGGAATTTCCAGATATGTAACAGGGTACTGCAGGACCTGTGAGCAGTGCCAAAAGGTAGGCAAGACAGGAGACAAGGTGAGAGCTCCTTTGATGCCTTTGCCAGTGATTGAGGAGACATTTCAGAGGGTAGCTATGAATATTGTGAAGCCTCTGAGTATCTCAAGTTCCACAGGGAAAAATATATCCTAGTGGTAGTAGATTATGCTACAAGATACCCTGAGGCAGTGGCTTTGTCCTCCATTGAGGCAGAAACGCTGACAAATGCTTTGTTAGAGGTTTGCAGCAGGGTAGGTTTCCCAAAAGAAATACTGACTGACAGAGGTGCCAATTTCATGTCAGACCTGCTGGCTTGTCTGTGGAAGCACTGTGGGATGAAGCACCTGAAGACTACCCCTACCATCCCCAGACTAATGGTTTTGTTGAGAGGTTAAACTCTACAACCGAGTCCATGCTATGGGCATTTGTAGACCAGTTTAAGAGGGAGTGGGACAAATATTTGCCCCATCTGTTTGCTTACAGAGAGGTTCCCCTGGAATCCACATGTTTTTCACCCTTTGAGTTGTATGGGCAGAGGGTGAGGGGGCCTCTAGATTAAATTTGTGATGAGTGAGAAGGTGAGTGTGAATCTCACAAGGAGTTTGTTGTGGCATATGTCCTAAACCTCAGGGCAAGGCTCAGGGAACTCATGGGGATGGCCCAGGAGAACCTGGCAGAAGCCCAACAACAGAAAAACGTCTGGTACTACATGAATGCTCAAGCTAGAGAGTATGCTGTGAGGCAGCAGGTAATGGTTCTCATTCCTGTCAGACACAACAAGCTGCAAGCAGCCTGGGATGGACCCTACAAGGTGGTAAGAAATGTAAGTGATGTTAACTGCATGGTGGATCTACTAGGCAGGAGCACAAATTGTACCATGTTAACATGATGAAACCTTACCATGATAGGGAGGCCCTTGTGCTGAGTATTTGCAGTGGATTGCAGGAGGAGTCTGAGTGAGATCTGGTGACTGATCTCCTCAGTGAGGCTTGGACTGGCACCTCAGTGGAAGGGGTAGCAATGTCCCAGCAGCTATTTCCTACCCAGGTTTGAGAAATCTGAGCAGTGTTACAGGCGTTTTGGGACATGTTCACTGGGAAACCAGGGTGCACCCACCTGGTGCAACACCAGATGTATACAGGACACCATAGGCTTGTTAAGCAGGCCCCTTACAGGGTGCCTGAGAGAGTCAAACAGACTCTGAGGGAGGAGATACAGGAAATGTTGCTGGTCCTCCCCAGTGGTGCTGGTGCCAAAGAAGGATGGCAGCACCAGGTTGTGTGTACTACTGAAAATTAAATAGCCAGACGCTTACCCCATGCCTAGGACAGAGGAAGCCCTAGAGCAGCTGGGTGGGGCTAAGCATCTTACCACCATTGATCTTACCAAGGGTTACTGGCAGGTGCCCTTAACTCCCAGTGCTAGAGAGGTCAGCCTTTGTGACTCTTTTTGGCTTGTATGACTTCACAAAGATGCTCTTTGAGATGAAGAATGTCCCAGCAACTTTCCAGAGGCTGGTAGATCATATCCTAGCAGGAGGGTTTGCCCTTACTTACCTAGATGATATTGGCATGTACAGTCATTCCTGGCAAAAGCACCTTTACCATGTCAGGGGGGTGTTGGGCAGACTACAGAGGGCAGGGTTGACCATTAAGCCGAGCAAATGCCAGGTGAGTATGGCAGAGGTCTCCTACATGGGACATAGAGTAGGGATTGGAGAGTGGTAGGATCAGGCGAGAACCTGCCAAAGTGGAAGCCATTCAGGCATGGCCTGCACCTGTTACCAAAAAGCAGGTGAGGGCATTCCTAGGCACAGCAGGGTATTACAGAATGTTCGTCCCCAGTTATAGTACCATAGCTGCTCCCCTCACAGACCTGACAAGGAAAAACAGGCCAGATAAGGTAGTGTGGACCACAGCATGTGAGCAGGGATTCCAGAAGCTTAAAGAAGCTTTCAGAGGACCCCCTGTGTTAGCCAGTCCAGATTACAGCAAAGAATTTGTTGTGCAGGTGGATGCTTTGAACCATGGGGTGGGGGCTGTACTTAGCCAGATTTCTTCGGAGGGAAAAGAGCACCCAGTAGTTTATCTCAGTTGTAGGCTTCAACCAAGGGAGGAATGCTATGCAGCTGTAGAAAAGGAATATCTAGCCATGGTATGGGCACTGCGGAAACGTCAGCCTTATCTGTATGGAAGAAAATTCACTGTAGTTGCAGATCACAATCCGCTAGCATGGTTACACTGAGCCAGCCAGCAAATTGCCAAGTTGCTAAGATGGAGCTTAGGGTTGCAAGCATATGATATGTCAGTGCAGTACCGCAGTGGGGTTAGCAATGCCAATGCAGATGGGCTGTCAAGATAGGGAATGGGGTAAGGTATACTCAGACCTAATCCTCTCAAGCAATGTTTCTCAAGGGTCACTTGAAAAACTAGCTTGAGTTCTCGGGGGGGGGGTATGTGAAGGCTGCCAGCCTAGCTAGATAGAATTTTGCAAATAATTCTGTGTCATTGTAAATAGTAATGTAATCCACAGGCTTGTTTTACAAATGTAGAAATAACTATATGTTACGATTAAACTATATGTGGTACTGAGCTTCAAAAAATGTAACCGCAGTCCACTCTGCTGGAAAAAAGCTGATAAGTCAAGCATTCTATGACTGTTTGATTTCAAGCTTGGAGGCAGGATGTCTGGGCCAGGAAATTCTTTCTGTTGTCTTGATTTAAGAGATAATTACTAAGGTTTTACATGTATAATGTCTTTTATTGCTGTGGCTTCCTGCAGGTGTAGATTACAAAAAGAAATGTAAATTTTGAGTTTCTGTTAGCCTGTGAAACTAAATCAGAATAGTTAAGAATGATGTAATCTGAAGTGACTCAGCAGTACTGTGTTAACAATTTAAGACTTTCTCAAAGAGAAAGATTTGGGCATTTTGGATTTCCAAGGAACATCCACACACCAGCACTTGCTTGCTCTGTCTGTAAGTAGGATCTTAGATCTTAATATTTCTCGTAGAGTTAGAAATTTAGCCAGATTAGTGTAGCTGTTTTCTATATTTATGTCAGACTATTCTACAGTATTATTTTAAAGCATTTTCCTGTGATTTCTGAACTCTGTAATGTCTTTGTGTTGAAGTAATAAGTATTGTCTTGTGGCTTTATTATTTATTATTAAATATTTTAAAATCTTTCAACTGTGGCTGTTTTGCGTATATGTAATTTAAGCTCTTAGAGTACATTGCATGTATTTGGTGATGCTGCCCAAGCCACTCCAGTAGCTTTAGCCCTAGGTCACACTTTCTATTTGGATAACAGTAATACTACACAGTGAAATTGGTCACCCTTTGGGAAGGGCCTTATTAGTAGCTGATAAGAGTAGTTGGTGACAGTGGATTACTACCTTATAGGCTGGGCAGAAAGGGTCATAGCTTGGACAACCTGTGCCAGCCTTCCCCAGGGGTGTCTGTGTGTTTGTGTATAACTCAAATCTCAAAGTGTGTGTGTGTGTCAGGTACTTGCACTTGGTGCTAGTGGTGAGGACTGAGGCGCCTTTATTACTGGGCCAGTGCACAGATGTCACACTACAGTAATTCATTTTTCATATACTGTTGGCAGCTTAAATATACTTTCTAAGTATGCTGTTTTCCCAACAGTACTGAATTTACTAAATAAGCCTTTTTTCTGAAGGATAATTTATATGTTTCTTCTATTGTTTTTCCTATTGAATTCTTCTTACATCTTTTCTTCCCAAATTGTGTACTTAACACATACATTTCATTCATTGTAAAATATATACCCCCTAGCTTTACTACATCACCATAACCTTTACTTTTCTCTTTATTTAAATCTGTCCCTATCACCTCTAGACACTCATTTGTGCAAATTATTACTCCTTTTTTCAAAATGTTGTTTTTTGCAGTTATTGTAATGTCATCTGCATATGTTAACAGAACTGGAATTCTTAATCTGTCAGGTTTCCTATATCACACTTCCTTCATTTTGTAATTTATTTCACATATTATCACATTTATAACTAATGTAAAGAGTATACAACTCACTGGACATCCCTGTCTTACACCAGACACTGTCTTACGTACCTCTTGGCTTAACCAGACATTTGCAAGTATTTTTACTTTATTATTACTGTATGCTGACATACATAATTTCCTAACTTTCTCACTTCTTTTATTATTATCCATAAGGTTTCAAGTGCAATTAATGTCTCCTATCATGATTTTTACTTCTCTGTTTGTAATGTCATCCACAACTTCTCTATCATTACTAAGAGTGATGATCCTTCCTCTTTATACTATATATTCTACGTCCGTAATATTTTCTATTTTAGTTTCAAATCTCTTGTATTGTTTTCATAAAGATCTTGTAATCGTTATTCAGTGCTGTCCCCAGTTTTTAATTGTCTTCCATCTTCCTTCTTCCATTTGAATGCAAGTGTTCTCAAACATAATTCGTTATACATAAAACTTTCATTCAACCGTTCATTCAAAGTCTTTAAAAATGCTTTTTTGCCAATCCCTTACATTTTTATGTTTCATACTCTATTCCATCTGGTTCTGCATTCAAATCTGTATTTACTTGTCTAGCTCATTTAAAGAAATCTTATTTTCCACCTTTATTCTCTTTTTCAGTTAACTTTTTCACTTTCCATGTTTTATTCATTACCGTTTTTTTTTATCATTCCTTGTGCGTATTGTACTACACTATTCATAATCTTTTCCGGAGTTATTTCTGTTTTTTTACACTTTTTATTTCTGTCATTACACTTCCATTTTCCTTTACTAATCTGATACTTTTTCTCTTTTTCCTTTTAAAAAACATCTTTGCTTATGCATCAGTTCTTGCGTTTTTCATTGATTTCCTTCATATAATTCTTTTTCTTTGTCAAACACTTTGTCATTGTTATAAATCTTCAAATACACCATTATATGTTCTTTTATATTTTTCTTTCTCTGCTTTTATCTCATCGTATTGCCACTGTAAAAAAATACATTTTCCTTAAGTATGATCCACCTTTCAGAACAATTTTTTATAAAATGTTCTTGTAGTAATATGATCTTTCCTAATCTCTTTTTGTCTTCATTCCATGTTTTCTTATTTGTCCTTTTTATTCCTTTGCTTATTTTATATATTCATTGTTTTCCTTTATTGCTTGCCATATTGCAAGTTGAAAGTCCTGTTACAGCTACCTCCCTTTCTCCTATAACTAAACCTTCTGATACTCTAAAATCTATTTCAGTTCTATATGTACCCCTTTTGTAAGTCCATGAAATTTTGTCCCAAAGTATAAGGCCATGAATTTTTTATCCAAATTCTGACTTAATACTTCTTATAATTTCTAATAGTTGTATTATATATTTTTTCTTTTTACAGTTGCCTCTTAAATTACAGTTAGTCTGTTGTTACTATAATATTCATATTTATTACTACATTGTCTAAAGTTTGATGAAGTAGGCTTTCCCTTTCTTTATAGTTAGTATAAGCATAACATGTTATAATTCTATATACTTGTTCTGTCCATTTTAAATTTATTATGGTTAACCTTCCTGTCTTTGCTACAGTTACATCTAATATCTTTACTGTATTTCTATAGAAAACTGCTATTCCAGAACATCTCTCATTTCCCAAATTCCAGATCAGTTCCTCTCCATAGTTTCTGTGTTTATTATCTTTCTTCATTTGCCAGACATCTTGTCTACTAATACAGTTACATCATCACGTATTACACCACTCCAGAATCCCTGTTCTTTGTACTATATTTTTAATACTATTCACATTTACAGAAAGCACTCGCATTTTCATTTTCCATTTTCCTTAAATTCATGGCTTCATAAGTTTGTGGTTAATTCTTAGGTTGGCTTTCTTAATAAGCCATTCTAAGCCTGGCCGGTTTCTTCCCCAAAGGTGAGACTCGAGCACTGTAGCTTGTGTCTGCGAGTCAAACACCCAACACTTATTATTACTGATTTCCTTTTCTCTTCTTTTCTGTCTTTTACCTTTTTATCAGTAGATTTCCATGTTGTTTTATTTTACTACCTCCCAATTTATGTATTCTTCATTCATTTCAGAACCTTCTGTTATTTTTTTTTATCTAACTTTTCTTCTATTCCCATCTCCTAATCCCCTCATGTCAGTGCGTGACCATCTTTATTTTCATACCATATCCTAACACCTCCCTTAGTCCCCATACAGATAATCTGTCCCTTCATTTCTCTACAGGACTTTCTCTATTTCCCCCATATTAAGGTCTTACAGGATAAAAATCCACCTACTTTTAGATCTTGTACTGCTGGACCAAAACTTTGCTATGTTTATCATAAAAGGAAACTTGGTGATACTTTTTCTGTATGTAAATAATGCCGAACTATACAGTAAACACATTAAATTTGTATAAACTAACAATTTAACTGTAAAGGACTCCGTTTTCTTTGACACGTATAGTCCTGTCACTAGCAGACTAATCTGCAGTTGATAAGCTTATGTGTTGTAAATAGGCAACTACATAAATAGCCAAGTTGCCTGATGTTCTGTATATAAACTCTGTGTGGAATCTGTATCTTGGTGCATGCCTGTTTGCTGTCTAACTGTTGTAAATGTGAAGCTTTTCTCTCCAGGCCTCCACTGAAAAAGGACTCTTGTCCAGTCTGACCTTCCAAGTAAACAAATGTTAAATAAATATTTCCATTAGTTCTACAATTTCCTCTCTTTGTTCATTTTCTTCTTTTTCTTATTTTTATTTTCATTTTTGCAATCCACCCATAACTGCCCAATTTTGTTACATTTATAATAGGTTCACAGGTGTTTACTAGGGTAATGACCACAAGGGCCTTTGTAAGCCTAGCCATGTATCCCAAATCTGTGACAAGTTCTGATACCCTTCATAAGTGCAAGCAGGGTCTTGAGAGATGAAACATTTACATCCTAGGGCCTGGGAGATGAACCATTTACAGGCTACCTGTGTCCATTAGAGACATAAGCACCAAACCAGGGATGAATTTCCTGTTCCCATTCCAATTGTCCAGGTTGCACTTGAATTGGGTTAGGGAGGAGCTCTGCTTCACATGGATGAGAAAGCCTGTTTTACAGACAGGGCAATGTCTGGGATACATACCTGTCTCTCCAGCAGGTCCTATTTATATCACAGGCAAGGTTTAAGACTTTAGAACAGGTAATTCTGGTGCTGTTGTTTTGCGAATATGCCAGAGGTCCAGTAGAGTGGTGTCTGCAAATGCCCTATATGTCAGGCATAGATCTAACCTCAAAAGCATGTGGGAGACAGAATACAGGGATAGAGTTTTGAGGCGGTCTGCATAGGACATTTTACATAAGCCCTGTATTCTTTTAGTGAGGAACATCTGTGGACATTCCAGTTGTTGGATATGACTGGTTAGGTACATACCAAAGGGGGCAGTGTACTCAATGATAGGTCTGATGAATGATGAATACAGTGGAACAATGACTTCCATGGACTTAGATGCCATACCTTTTTATAAGTTGCTCAGCATGGAAGGATTTCTTCACTACTGTAGACACATGATGGTCAAAGGCTAGATTACTATCTATGTGTGTCCCTAAGTCCCTGACTATAGGGTCACCCCTAAGGGGTGTGTTGTCAGTGTGATAGTTACCAGGGATGGATGACTTCTCAAAGGATATAGTTATGTATTTCTTGGCATTTAGTTGTAGTCCATAGCTGTAACACCAGTTGTTTGTGTCAGTGTGGGATTCAGTGGCCACTCCTAATTTGCAGTCATCTACAAATTTAGTCAGCCAGAGACCACTGACATTGGCCTTGACTTCAGATAAGTAAGTGACAAAAAGGAACAGTCCAAGGACTGATCCCTGAGGGACTCCACTTGTGACTGGCCTCTTTGTAGAGGTGGACTCCCCAGTTATAACTTCCTGGGTTCTGTGAGCCATTTGGCTATCCAGTGGGTGACATACGAGTTTGTACCTAACCTTTTGAGTTTAACAATGCCCGAGTGGGGTATTGTGTCAAATGGCTTGACCAGGTCAAGGTAAGCAGTGTGGACCATTTTGCCCTCATCCATTGCTTTGGTGACCTTCTCAATGAAGTCCACCAGGTTGAGTAGGCATGATCTGTCCTTGATGAAATCAAACTAGGCTAGGTCCCATGTCTGAAGGTTTACTATATCACTATTGATCATCTCCATGATAATTCTTTCCATGGCTTTACATATAAGACTAGTGAGACTTATGGGTCTGTAGTTTCCATAGTCTGTAGATGGCCCACCTTTGTGCAGATGGATGACTGTTGCTGTTTTCTATTCATACGGCATGAAGCCTGTTTGGAGGCTATAGTTAAATAGCAGTTCCAGAGAGTCCCTGATAGGTCATGTTTCATGATATTTAGAAGGCATCCTGGCATATTGTCTGGGCCCATTGATGCAATGTTCTTGACCTTAGAGAGAGCAATAAGGACCTGTTCCCTAGTGATAGCAGGGAGAGTTATATTGGATGGTATTTCCTGAGGCAAGGTTGAGGGGGAGAGAGGGGTAAAGTTGGAGCTGAATTTATCAGCCAGTAGGTTTGCTATGTCTTCTGGCTCAGTATAACATTTCAATTCACATTTTTAGCATCACGTCCTATTTTCCCACAAATATAAAATTTTCTTTTGTAACAGTTACTTATCAAATGTCCTTTTCCACTAAAAAAATGTTTTACGTTGTCTTCATTGTTTTACAGCACTACAATTCCCCTCCTTATTTATCATGCTTGGTATATGTATAATTTTTTCTCTTGCTATTTTTAACACAATATTGCAATCCCAGCCACCAGTCCATAAACTCCTTTTGTCATAAACTTTTGTAATGTCCAGTACTTTATTTAAAGCTTTCAAATGTCCTTTCAAATTCTCTCTGCCTGTGTTCAAAATTGTGCATGAATCTTCTTTTTTGTTTCCCTGTAAAATGCTTTTATCACATAAAGATGCTAGAGGTAACCGTCTTTCTTTTTTTCATGTTCTCCAAGAAAATGTTCCATAGAAACAGCAAGTCTGAGAATGTCAGAAAATGTCCCTGTTAAGAATAAATGCTCTTACTTCATGTGCTTTTACACCCAAAGGAGCTATTAAATCGTCGCACACTTCATACCTGTCCGTTTATTTTTCTTCTCTGCTTTGAATCCACGTACTACCATTTTTCATTTTCTTCTGCCTTCTTTAATGCTACTCCACTTTTGCATTCTTTTAGTTTCTCTGTGTATGTTTTCTTTGGGTCTATATTATATCCTCGAAGAGGTGTTTCATCGAACGCCTCTTCATCAACACTTAAAGAGCGAAAGCGAAAATGCCGAACATTCACATCAGAGATTTCTTTCCCTGGGAAAGAAATCGCTTGGCCATCCCTGTTAGTTTGCCATTTTCCCCACAGTAGTGCAATCTTGGAGTTGGTATATTTAGTTAGGGGGGTTGTGGGGGCACAGCCCCCACGCTGGGGGGGAAGCCCCCCACTTTGTTATGTTTGTAGTGATGTGTTTTTGCTTTGAGGGCAATAGATTTCTTTCCTAGGGAAAGAAATTGCTGATGTGAACATTCAGCATTTTCTGCTTTCATTGTTTAAGTGTTGATAAAGAGGCATTCGATGGAACTCCTCTTCGAAGATATAGTATAGACCCGTTTTCTTTTCCATCTCGCCACTATTTTTCAGGTTGGTCTCTGCATCCTCCTTTTGCATTTTCTCCATAATGTCCCCCCCAGAAAACATCATCTTCATTTTCTGGCTCACTCTGCACCACCATTTCTTCAAGTAAATCATCCTGCAACCCTCCCGACAGGAGGGTTATAATTGTAATTAGACATCCATCATTTGCGAGTTATCTCCATCAAACAGGTTTCTTCAAAGTAATTCCTCAGAATCCTGCACATATTCTTCAGTCTTGATATCTGCTTTCTCCTTCATTTCTTTCACTACTCCATCATACTCCATCATCTTTACTCTCCATCTGCCTTCCCGTTTCTCCGGGCCGCCTCTGCACCTGGAACAGAAACAGGAAATTCTCCTCCAAAATAAGCCCCGCTTACAACAGTAACTAGGGGAAGTTAACTGATGCCCTAGCTAAATTTCTCCTACTAGTGGTGGTGCAGCGGTAGCGTTGTTGCCTCACAGCAAGAGGTTCTCCTGTTCGATTCTCAGTTGGAGTGCGGGGAGTGCCTTCTGTGTGGAGTCTGCATGTCCTCCCCGCGGTTAGGTGGGCGTTCAAAAGACATGTGTAAATGGGCGTGCCTTCGTTGAAGGTTGAACGTCGAGCTGGCACCTCGGTGTTCGTGAAAATCTACTGCCAATCATTAGCGGACCGGAGTTCCACTGTGGCGACCCCTAACCGGGAAAAGCCAAAAGATAACAACAGTAGAAATGCCACCTTGAAAAGACACCACTAGCTTAGGGCGAATAACCCTGTCAACAAAGGATAACTAAATAAAAATGAATATATACACAGATATATACACACACACACACACACACACACACACACACACACACACACACACACACTTATTTGTGTGCCAAGTCCAAGACAGTATGCAGTAACTACCTATAAACTTAAAATTCCATCAGCAGAGAGAGCCAGTGTGTGGATGGAAGAGCAGGAGGGGAACCAACTCTGTTCTCCTAGTCCAGCAGTATACTCCTCAACTGTCCAGATTTTTGCCTCATATTTTTTGGTCTGCTCTTCAGAAAAGATGTGCTTTTATGGCAAATCCTTGAGATATGAACTCACTTAATGACAGACATTTGAATTTCAGACTTCATAAACTTCAGAAAATTTATGTTAATGGAAAACATGTTATTCTAGCAACTTTCTAAATTTTTAAGAGCAATATTTAAAATCTGTCGCTGATTTGAGGCCTTTGTCCTCCTTTTATGTTTGGCTTTGTGCAGAAGTCTTGGTCTAAGGAGTCAAGAGGTATGTGCAGCAGCATTATATTGTCATCGGGTACTTGAGGGAGAATCCTATAGATTGAATGCAGTTATGATGTGACCTCACTGTTTGCATTTTTGGTACTGCGGCATTGTGGGGCTGTGGATCACTTAGCTGGTGATATGTACGAGTTTTTGAAGGATTGCCTCCTTATTTGGTACTACTTGCAATTAAGTTTGCTTAGGATTAAATTCTGTCCACTGGCCCTGCACTTTTACTTATTTATTTATTTTACATTTGTTTACTGGGAGAGTCCGACTGGACAAGAAACCCATTTTTAGTGGAGGCCTGAGGAGAAAAGCTCCACACTGGTTAGTACAGTAAATGCAGTAAACACAAGTAAATTAGGTACAGACCAAAATAAAATCTGCATAGGATAAAACATAAAATATAGTACAAGAACATGCAGTACTGCTGTTGGGCATTCCATTCAGACATACGGTTACATTAATATAAGGGTTAGTGCAATAAATACATAAAAACTTGTTATTGAAGTACAGAACAACATAAAGGAGGTGACGTGTGCATACTTAGTGACATCAAAGGATAAAGATACATTAAGGTTCATAGGTTGGTACTAGGCTATCAGCCCTAGGGCCTATACAAGCCTAGCCATAACAATTCCCTGGCTATTTCTTCCCACACTATTTACTTCCCTGGACCCCTGTAAGATTCTACATTTGTAATTTGCTTACAGAGCAGTGATACAGTGCAGTCTGTGCTAATATACAGTGGGATAAGGTTGCACTCTCTGTTAGGACTATATACAGTTCTGCAGTAGCAGTTGGAGAGCTTTTGCATGCTATGGAGGGTGGTAGTGAAGGCCGATGGTGACTAAGTTTAGTTGAGCACTATTATGAGGAGAGTACTGTTCTGTAGAAAGTGTTTAATTGAGTACAATTATACAGAGAGTGTCTTATAAATCCATAACAGGAGACCTACCCAGTCCGAACAGTTACGTATCTAAGACTTATATAAGTGGGACCAGAAGAGTTTTTGTGAAGCTGTTTCGTTTTCTGTGGTCCTGATATCTAGGGGGAGGGTGTTCCATGTTTTTGCGATAGAGGAAGAGTCGAGGGAGTCCCCAGAGCTATTTTTGCTTTTGGTTACATCAACTAGTGCTTTGTTGGTGGATCTTAGTAGGCGTGTTTAGAGTAGATATTCAGTAGGCTTTGTAATGCAGGAGGGTTTTTTTTTCGAGATTGTATAGGATTTGGTGGGCTGTTGGTTAAAGTTGGTTAAAGGTGAGCAGGTTTGGTAATTCTAGCCAGAAAAGTTGCTTGAATGCTAGGCAGTGATGTGTACTGTAGGGTGAGTCAGTAGCAAACTTTGCTATTTTGTTGTAGCACGTGTTTAGTTTGGTTAAGTCTGATTTATTTAGGTTGACGAGTATTGCTAGGCATAGAGAAGTGTGGAGACTAGGTGGGTTCTAGCAATGGTAGCTTTACTGTAGTTGGTGAGGTACTTTTTGCATCTGTATAGGATTCCGAGTTTTTTTATGGACTTTTTTTATGGTATGTGCAATATGCATATCAAATTTCATGTGATCTATGATAATTCGCAGTAGTTTGGTGTATGAGACAGGTGTAATAGGGGTGTTGTTAGCTGAGTATATTGTGACTGGAGGAATTGGGTCTATGTAGGATGGAATATCATTAGCTGTGTGTTTTGGGGTTTAAGTTTTAGTTGAGAGTCGACTCACCAGATTTCGACAGTGACAAAGAATTCTTGTGTTAATTTCTGGAGTTCAGAGGGTGATGTGGCAGAAGAGATTAGGGTGGAGTAATCAGCATTTTTGGACCATGCAGCGTAGCTTTGTGAAGTTGATTGGTAAATATGGTGAAGAGGAGAGGACTGAGGATGGATTCTTGGGGGACGCCTAAGGTTACAGGTAGGAGGGGAGATTAGGAATTTTGCCTTTTTACTGCCTGTTGGTGGTTAGATAGATAGTCCTGAAACCAGGTTAGAGTAGAGTGGCTTAGAGTATGTTCGGAGAATGCAGTAATTAGTTTGGCATGGGAGAGAGAGTATCGAAGGCCTTGGAGAGATCTAGGAAGACAGTGGAGACAAGGTTGCCATTGTTCCGGTGTAGATTTACGGTATTGGTGAAGCTAATAAGGGCTGTGGTAGTACTGTGATTAGGACAGAATCCATGTTTGGTGTTAGTCAGAGTAGTTTGTTAGTAAGGAGGTAGATAATTATTTGAGAATGTATGCATTTTTCGAGGATTTTTGACAGGGGGGATAGAATGGCAATTGGTTGGTAGTTGAGATTAATTCCAGTGAGTTACTTCCTTTATGAAGTGGTATTATGTATGAAATTTTCCATAGTGATGGGACATGTTCTGACAAAGAGTGATTAACAGGGAGACGGGATAGCAGACAGCTTCGGCTGTGATCTTCAGGTAGTCTGCAGGTAAGAATTTATCAGCAGCCAGGGTTGTGGGTTTGTTTATTCAGATATTTATATATTGTGCTAGTAGGGACAGGTTGTAGTGAGAAGTAGTTGTGGTTTATGGGTGAGAGTGGCAGGTTTGGGTGTGTGGTAGGAGTATTACTGTTAGTGAGATCTAGACTGGATTTGATGAAGTGTTGGTTGAATTGGGTGGCAATATTACTGGTGATGGTATTGATGTTTGAGGTTGGTGTACTGTTTTACCTGGTTGCAAGATTTTATTGATGGCAGCCCAGACCATTTTTGGGTTTGTTGTATGTTTTGATTGGATGTCATTATAGTGGTTTATTTTGTCTAACCTGATTTGTTTTTTTGGTTTTGTTCCTTAACTCCTACAGATGCCTCTAGGCGTCAAATATTGCTTATTCATATTTGCTTCAATTATTCCAAAGCCATGTTATGTACAAGGTTTTAAAAGATTTTATCTTAAAGCTTACACAATGGCAAACTTAATTGCATTACTATTTGACCTCTGTCTAGTGCAGGTAAATGGATATTCACTGTTGTTTTTATGATATTAGTGTATATAGAAATAATTTTCACATTTTTCTAAATATCTCAATAACCAGGTAACACAGACAGAACTCCTTAGCCTCATATGAAAGCTCTCAGCTAGATGAATAAAGTACTATTGACGGTATGTGTGTAACTTGAGTTGTTGCTGGGGTATTGCAAGTTGTTTACAAAATATTACAAATGTAATAGTTACTGTTTTTACTGTGACTTATAAAATTCAGTTTAAGACCTAGAACCTAAAGAGTACTACCACTATAAAAATAGTTTGTGCTGAACAGTTTGCCATTTACACTTCTTGCATAACCCCTATGGTTCCAGAGATATGAACATTTGTTTGAAATGTGAGGACATAATTTGTTTCTCTCAAAAGGCTTAGGCTCCGCCCATTGGAAGTTATAATGCAAACTTCCTGAGCTCCATTGGATGAAACCTTCATCAACAGAAAAATAAGACTCATTGGCATGATAGATTCATATCTCAGTGTATCCCTCACCTCTGGAATGAACTTCTACCACATGTCAAGCAGATTAGCATCCTTGGCACCTTAAAACTAGATAATTGAAGGACAGCCTCAAATTCTACCTTGGTTTGTCTTGTCTTGCCCTCTCTGAGGCTGGAGGGATCTTTTAAATAAGGGTTATTGGCTAAACGTGTAATGGTCTACAGACTGACTGTGTAGTACTTACCTGTGAGTAAGCCAAACTTTTGATTTCCTCTTGCAACAGCTTTATGAGATATACTCAGAAACAGCATTCAGTAATCACTGCCAGCCCACAAAGAATTTGCCATTTGTTCAAACGTTTTTCTCTTTACAGGAGCACATGGTCCTTCAGAGCTCATTGATACATGTCATACTAAGCTGAAGAGTAAATAATGTGCATCGTGTGAGCTTTGTGATTCTGTAAGAGTCAGAATAATTAGTGGTATGCAAAATGATGAACCAAGAGCCAGGCTTTTAAGGGAAGGAGACTTGACTAGCACTGGAGGAGATGGGCAAGGAGTGAAGGAGTGTGGCCTTCTCGCCTCTCCTAGGGGGAGGGGGAGGGCAGTGGGCATTCATGGAGCACACAGAAAAGTGCAATTTTTCTGTAGAGACTAGGGAAATCACTTCTAGTGATCAAGGGGGACTGGGTGGGGCTTTTGCTGACAATGCCCCTTGCAGAAGTGAAGGATAGTCAGTGTAGACAGCCCATTGCACATATCCCTTTAGGACCACAAACTGGCATCTGCTAAATAAAAAGTCATCAGTCCTCCCTTAATGGTTGTCTAAATGACAATCCAGCCTGGACAACCCTCTCTCTAATGATGGGGGAGTGAATGGGTCAGCTGGTCAGGAGGAAGCTGTTGATCAATATGCAGAGGGGTCAAATAGTGTAAAAAAGGTCAAATAGTGTAAAAAAGTTGTGATTATGTGCAGAACAAGTTAAATTAGTCGATTACTGGTGCACAATTAAACGAAAAGAAAAACAATGTTAAATAAATGTGAGTCATATAAGAAGGCAAAACGTGAAATAAAGGTAGAATGTATTATAAAAGTAATGGATATGAAAAAGAGGTGACTTCAGGCAATGTTGTTGTAGCAAAGAAAGGACCAAGACTGAAGCCAGCAAAAAATGTAGACTGTTGAAATTGTGGTGTAAAGTAGGTAGGACTAAAAGGAAACCTTGCCCATATTTAATCAAACATGCAATTTATGTGCTAGAAAAGGACAACCCTCTCTCTAATGATGGATGATTAAAATACACAAAGGCAAAAGCAGATGTTTACATGAAATATGACAGTGAACTGTTTGTGGGTATTTTTGAAGTGGAAGACGTTGGTACTGTTAAATCTGAAAATGCATGTGAAACTGTGAAATAGGTATGCAAGAAAGACTTTTGCAAAGAGTGGACCCTGAAATCCAAATCAAATGCTGGTGCAGTGTACAAGTCTTATCAGAAAATACCTTTAAAGCCAGTGTGTAGGGTCTTTATCAGAAAATACCTTTAAAGCTTTGGGCAAATGGATTATTAAACTTTTTTGGCCAACAGATGGCACTATCAGTTCAGAAATAACAGATGTATGAGCACAAGTCTAAAAAGTTCAGTCTCTTTCAAATACATAAAGAAATGAATTATCTTATTATGTGGGAGCTTGTGAGAATCTTATGAATGGTAAAAGGAATTTATATTGTGAAAGCAAAGACTGCATGTATTCAAAATCAGAGTCACAGAGACGCTTCAGAATACTGTTCAGAACCATAGCAATTGTATCCTACTTGGTCGTAACGATTTATTCTCAGGCAGTAGAGGTTTGCCAGGAAACATTAGACACAAATAAAACCTGATGCTTTGTCAGTGATATATGCTACCAGAAAAGTGCCTGTCTAGCACTCAGTAGTAAAGTTAAACATGGACTGAAGAAAATAGAAATCTTAGAGGACATTATAAAAGCAATTAGAACCAATAGAATGGGCCACTAGTTCAGTCACTGTTATCAATAGTTCAGTCACTGTTATGGAGAAAGATAAGATTCGCGTTTGTATTGAATCACAAGATCGGAATAAAGTAACTGAGAGAGAGAGAGAGCAGTATCAGCTGACTTGTCTTGAAGATGTTACCCCAAGAAAGCCATGTGTTGTTTTTCTTAGTGCTGGATACTAAGCAAGGCTTCTGGCAAATAAGGTCCAAACTCTAACTTGTGTACATTTGGTGCGCCTTTATGAAAGCAGAGATTTGTTAGACTTCTCTTTGGTATTTCATCCAGAACCAAAGGTGTTCTAGAGAGTTGTCCAGGTAAGTGAAGGATTGGAAAGTATTGTAAACATAATGACTGACTTATTCATATAGGCTCAAACAACAGAAGAGCATGGAAAGAGAGCGACAAAGTTGCAGAACCGATTAACACAGCGTGCATTCATGCTAAACAAGGTCAAATATGAAACTTGAGTGTCTGAGGTACATGGATCATATTCTAACACCAAAAGTCTGAAACCTGATGAGGGAGAACTAAATCAATTGTTCAGGTGTCAAGGTTAGAAGATTAGCAAGTGAGCATTGCACAAGTTTGGAGGAATGATGCAGTGTTGTGAAGTTTGTGCTTAAAACATGAGACAGTTGCCTCTAAGAAAGCCATTAAAACAAGACAGTGCCTGGACCAAGATAAGAGGTAGACAACAATAGTTTTAGGTACCGTGATGTAAGCCAGTTGTATGGCAAGTAGGTGCCAGTCAGAATGGTGCTGAAGCTGTGATCTTACAAGAAAATAGACTAGTTGCCTATCGTCAAAAGCATTTACAGATAAGAGACGCGCAAGTATGAGAAAAGCCCACAAATATGTGCATGGTTAAAAAGTTCAGGTGGAAAACAGACCACAAAGCCGTGCAAAGCATATTCAGAAAGTCTTTGTGCAAAGAACTTCTGAGATTGCAGATGATGATATGTAGTCTGCAGAGGTATGGTATGAAAATGAACCACAGGCCCGGTACACACATATACTGAGTAGAACATATTTACCAGGAATGCTTGTGCTTGAATTCCTCTCATCTTCCTCCTCCTTGCAGCTCAAAAGAACAAACTCATATCTGGTTGTGTTCTCAAACCGCACTCCAGTCAGTATCTCAACAAAGAATTCACTGGTCTTTTGAAAAAAAATCTTACTTTACTGCAGAAGATATAAAGGTTTGTAGCAGAGCAGATACACAAGAGTGGGTGAAGGTGAAAAGGTAAGAAACAGTTACAGATATGGCACCTTAGAATCGACAAACAAATGCAAAGTGATGGCATAACATCTACAAAGCGATAAAACAAAAATCCAAGCAACGAGAATAAAAGTGGAGCAAAAGTAGTAACAGCAGCAAAGGGAAACTAATTGTAGCATAAGGCCACAGACAAGTAAGTCATGTGACAACTGAGTCACAAGGGTCTGGAGTACTAGACACACAGGAAGGGCACAGACAAACAGGAAACAGAAAGTTATTATCCTTCTACGTTGATAAGTTGTGACACTCTGTAGCATGGCATGCATGTGAAGGCACAAAACAATAAAATGTAAGGTTTCGCATTCTTTGAGTATATCTTGCAAGACTGAAAGAATGCTCAGTGACTTTCTAAAGCCGTTTTTTGAATTTGTGACTTGGTTTGGAATAACTGCAAATATTACACTAAATTAAGAAATGCTACAAAACTTAGAAGGCTGCATTGTACATGTATTTTAAGTTTTTTTATTTGTCCTGCAATTACATTACATGCAACCAGAATCACGGACTTTGTTTTCCAAAAGCTGTAAATGGTGTAGACATAACCCCCCCCCCCCCTCACTGACTTCCCTCCAGTAAAAGCTGCCCTACTTTCAACTTATCTGACTGTTTAAAGCTTTAAATTCCACACCAGGAATGGATTTCATACCTAACTCAGGACAATGTTAAAAAAAATCAGCATTTTTTTCAATATTTGATATTTTGCAAGAGTCCTCTTTTCAGCACCCGCAATGTATCAAGAACAGTTTCATTCTGTAATGGGGTTACTGCTACTGACAGCACGTTTCATTATGCTTGGAAATTATTTTCTTATTAGCACAGTTGGGTGCGAGGAACTGCTAGAAAAAGAATTAGAGATGTAAATTGATCCAGTCCATTCTGTTCCACCTGTAGGATATAGCTGCAGGCTGATGTCAGCTTAGCACCAAAAACTTTCCCACGCTCTAGCCTCATCGATCTTTGCATAATACCCTGCACTTACTAGACTTTCCAGATTCCATTTTCCATCTCTGTTGCTGATAACACTGGAAAACAGCCCCAGGCACCTTAATATTTGTGAAATGCATGGTCCATAGGTTCATAGGTAGATACTAGGCTATCTGACCTAGGGCATTTATAAGCCTAGCCAGAGTGTATTTGGCTTCCGCCTCCCTATTAGATTAGCCTACTGTGCCTCTGTAAAGTAGGTCACAGAAGGTACCCTTTTAAGATTAGTTTACTGTGCCTCTGTCTAGCAGGGACACAGGAGAGATCCCAGAGGTGAATTTGCGATTTCCCATCCACGTGTCCAAATTTCGCTTGAAGAGGGTCAGCGAGGGACTATGTCTAACATGAGTTGGGATTCTATTCCAGAGTGAGGGGAGCCTCTGGGAAATGAATCTGTCCCTCCAGCATGTTCTATTTATTTTTGTGCTGAGGTTTAGGTCCCTGGAGCATGTAGCTCTAAGGGACTTGGATTTTTTGAGGTGGAGCATGTCCATTAATTGTGGGTTTGACATGGCTTTGTACGTCAGGCATAGATCGCCTCTGAGTAGGCGGTAAGCAACTGAGTAGAGCTGGAGTTTCTTTAGTCGAGCTGCATAGGACATCTGTTTGTAGCCCATGATCCACTTGGTGAGGTACTTTTGGGGTCTCTCCAGTTGCTGCAGGTGTCGGGTAAGGTACATCCCAAAAGGGGCATTGTATTCTATTATGGGCCTGATGAGTGACGAGTAGAGGGGCACAATGACCTCCTTGATCTAGATGCGAACCCTTTCCTGATAAGGTGGGCTATATAGAAGGTCTTTCTAACCACTTTGGCAACGTGATTATCAAAGGAGAGATTACTATCTACGTTGGTCCCCAAATCTCTAATTACTTCTTCCATACTTAATGGATTACCACCTATGTGGTAATTTGTGGGCACCTTGTTTTTCCCAAAGGGGATGACTATGCACTTTTTAGCATTTAGCTTGAGACCGTGGCTCTGGCATCAAGCATCCATCTCTGTGAGACCCTTTTGGAGGATGCTTGTGTCAGCTGTAGATTCGATTATGGCCCCCAGTTTGCAGTCATCTGCGAACTTTGTCACCCATAATCCCCCCGTGTTAGCCTGAACCTCAGAGAGGTATATACCGAACAAGAGAGGTCCCAGAACTGAGCCCTGTGGGACGCCACTTGTAACTGGTTTGGATTCGGACATGGCACCTGCGATTCTGACCATGTGGGTTCTATCTCTGAGCCAGTTTGCAACCCATCTTGTGTTGTAGGGGTTGATATTTAAGCTGGTAAGCTTATTTATGATGCCCAAGTGGGGTATTGTGTCGAAGGCTTTTGCGAGGTCCAGGTAGGCTGTGTGGACTACCTTGCCCTCATCTATGGCTTTGGTAACTGTTTCAAAGAAATCAACTAGGTTTAAGAGGCAAGATCTGCCCTTAACAAAGCCGAATTGGGTAGGGTCCAGTGTCTGGAGGCTCCCAATGTCTTTGTTTATGAGTTCCATGATAATATGCTCCATAGCTTTACAGACCAGACTAGTCAGGCTTATGGCGCGATAGTTTCCGGGGTCCGTTGTGGCACCACATGTGTGGAGTGGGACCACTGTAGCTGTACGCCATTCTTTGGGTACATATCCTGTAGTAAGGCTAAGTTTGAAGAGTGACTTAATGTGAGGGTTCAGTTCTTCTTGGAGCTCGTGTAAGACGCAGCCTGGGATACCGTCCGGTCCCATAGATGCTGTGTTTTTTGCTTTGGAGAGGGCAGCTTTCACCTGTGCATCTGTGATGTCAGGGAGGTTACATTCAGTTGGGATAGGCGTTTGCTCCTTTGGGGGGGAAGGGGGGGGAGAAGTTTGCGCTGAATCTGTCTGCCAGGATGTTGGCTATGTCTGTAGGTTCGGTATATTTTGTACCGTTATGCAACAATTCAGAGCATATGTGGGAGTTTCCGCCCATGTTCCTGACATAACCAAAGAAGGCCTTGTGATTATCTTTAGTGTCTAGGGCAATTTTTCTTTCGAAACTGGCCTTTGATGATTTTATGAGGGATCGAAGTTTCTTACTAATACTGATCAGAGATGCCTTCCCTTTTGGGATTTTGCTCTGTGATGTAGTAGCTTCCTCCTCCTGTTGTATAGCTTATTTATGGCCGGGGTCCACCAGACCGGTCTCCTGTTTTTGGAGGAGTGAGTCTTGGTTTTATTTGGGATAGCACGATCCATGCATTCCTGCAGGTGCTCATAGATTGCATTTGTAAAGGATTCTGCGGGATGGGCTGTATTATCCTCTGGCCCAGGGGCTTTTAATGATTCCACCTCAGTCTTGAGAAGTGCAAAGTTGGCTTTTGAGAAATTCTTTACAGTGATTTCCTTGGCTGGGAGTGGGGACGGGATATGGATGTCAAGGGAAATTTGTTTATGGTCTGATCTTACCAATGAGGGGTTTACCTCTGGTGTGGAACATAGAGTCCCCATGTTGGTGATGACCAGGTCCAATATGTTGTTCCCTCTTGTGGGAGTGGTGACCAGTTGTTCCATTGCGTTAAGAGTTTATAAATTCAAGGAACCATTGGGCGAGGGTGTTTGGGCTTGAGTGGTTTTCCCAGTCAATGTTTGGGTAGTTGAAGTCACCCAATAACATAGTGTTTGGAGAGACCTTCATATTCTCCAGTGTTCTCAGGAATGCCAAGTGGGGTTCCTGTAATAGGGAGGGTGTTCTGTAGCAGGCTACAAACTAAAAGGCAGTTTTGCCGCTGTTAGTTGCACATGGATGGTTTCCGATGCTTCGTGCAGTGCCACTAACCTGGAGGTGTAGGTATCTTTGATGAATATAGATACTCCCCCTCCTTCTGTGCTTCGGTCCGAGTTTTGGGGCCGAAACGCATAGTATGAGTTATAACCTGGTAGTGCTGGGATGCTCTCAGGAGCCTTGAACCAGGTTTCTGTTACTGCACAGACATCGATTTCATCCATACTGAGGAGAGTCTCGAGTGCGTGCATCTTGAGGTTTAGACTTCTGGCATTGAGTAGCATCACCTTTAGATTTTTTATCTTTGGGTTGTCTATGGAGGTGGGTTTGTCGTTTGAGCCTTGCCTAAAAAAGGCAGTATGGGGTTGGCAAGAGCCTTGGCCAGTATTCGAAAGCCTAAGGCTGACAGGTGAAAGCCGTCCCTAGCGAAGCAACGTGGCTTGTCGAGCATGTCATCCCAGGCTGACAGACACTGGATCCCCTTTGAATGACACCAATAATTTAGCCAATTGTTGAAACTGATCATTTTGTTTTTATACTGTGGCATCACTGTTGGTGAGGGCAAGATGCTACTCAAGGTCAGGGTCATACCAGCCTGGGCTACATGGTCGGAGAGCTCCTCTGTCTCTTTTCATGTAGTCCAGGGAGGTATGTCTTGGGTCATTCACACCAGCATGGACAATGACGGAGTCATACTTGTACTTGCTTTGGAGTGACCTGAGTGCTTGTGTTATGTGGCGGATCCTGGCACCCGACGGGTAGCTTACAGTGACCTTCTCCTTGTTCAGTCTGGTGAGCAGGATGTCAGTGTGCCAGACAATAGAGTCCCCTATAACAAGTGTATTTGGTGTGTTGTTTGGCCTTAAGGGCTGTGACTGTGAGGCACACTGATTTTGTGAGATATGTGATTTGTGGGTATTGTTGAGGGTGGCTGTTGCTTGGATATCTGCTTAGGAGGTCTTTATTTAGAGCCTCTGAGTATGTTTTTGTGTGTTTATGTGTTGGGTATGCAGATGCAATAGGTCTGTGTGAGACTGGATTTGTGGTGTGGGTGGTTACCTTTTCCTCCGGACTGACTGTGCCAGTCTTGGGTTGAGAGAGCTCTGCCTCCAGTTTGGCTGTGTAACTGCATCTCTCACATGTATTAGAGTTTGTTGGAAGGAGGACATAAGGCAATTGTAACATTGCCTCAAAATTCCCAGATTCACCAGCTGGACTGGAGTGTAACCTTGAAACTGACCCTTGGACATACCAGATTAGTATAGGGAACTGTTTTTTTACTGATCAGATTAGGGAAGGGAACTGATTTTTCACTTGATCAGGAAGGACCAAACGGGAGTCTAATACTTATGAGAAGTCAAGGAGGGTGTAGTGCTTTAGTTAGTTAGTGTTTCCTTATAAGACCTGAGCAAGTGCAGGGCTTTAGAAAGAGAATAGAGTGATTACTTTGAGAGTTTGAACAGTTCTAAAGGAAAAAGTGAAGAGCAGACTTTGTGGAGCCTGGAATAGTTTAAACCTGTTTAGGCGGCGCTGCTCGATGCTGCTCAGTGCGCAAAACCGCGCAAAAAGAGAGTTGTAGGGTTTTAAGAGAGAGAGATCAAGGAGTTTAGAATTGACCCAAAATGGCCAATAAAACTACAGCTTCTAGGTAGTAACCACTCCTCCAGGGACAGGTAGGCTGTTCAGTGTTAACCACTCCCACTGGTGAACACAGAGACTTCCCTTTAGCCCAAGCAAGCACTGGCCTTCTAGAAACTTTCAAACAGTTCAGAACAGCAAATCTGTAACTGAACTTTCTTAACTTTCAGAAAGTCAAAAAAAAATCACAACAGTGCAGTAAATGACCCCACACTTGAGTGCTAGGCCAAAATCAGGTAAAATGTAGTTTTAGAGAAAAAAACAATTTTAAATTAAGTGCAACACAGGAAATGCAGTAAACAGGCTCTAGATGTGTTCCAAGTACTGTTACTGTTACAGATATAAACTTTAGCAAGCTGGGAAATGCCAAAAACTAGGCAGCAAAGCAGTAAAACTTAACAAAAATCAGAAGAAAATACTTAAAATCACAAAAGTGGCTCCTTTTCTTCTCTCAGCATTTTCTCCTCTTGGTAGGAAAAATCTTTCATTACTTCTGTCATCTTTCTTTACCTAAGGTTGGATTATTTTATTCCTTGTAATAGTGTTCTAATTTGGTTAGGTTATTTTTCATGTCCTAGATAGGATGTGGTTTCCTCACCATTTCTTCTGTTTTTCTGACAAATCCTTGCCAGTGGTGGATATTTAGAGCTGTTGAATTAGCTAGGATTCTTGATTGTTGTTTGCCTAGTGATTGTACTGTTGTCATTTTTAAGCAGTGAATAGTGACAATTTCAAGACATGTACTATTTATCATCTTAAAATTTCTCCCCAAGACCACCATACTCTTTATGTGACTTACTTGGTGGTTCAGCATTTGATAGCAAAAGGCAGGCATTCCATTGTTTGTATTCCTGTCTTGGCCTCCTCCTCTTCATCCCCTATCTTGGTGATGAGTACAGGAGACTGGTGGCATCCAGCACCATGTCCTACCAGTATCAACAGATATTGTGATACAGTGTTTCTCCAGTAGAACTCTTCACAACTTTTTGTGCCTTTGTCATGTCATCAGTCTGAACTGTGGTGCCAGTTGTCCCAGTGCTGATGCTTCCTTTAGCCCTAAACTTTTGGGTCAGCAACTCAAGTCAAATGTGGAGGCCTAGTCTGGTGCCTCTGCGGTCTTTGACTTCATCTGCCATTGAGCTATCAGTGCCAAGAGCTTTAAAACCAAGGCTAGTATTGAGTGGCCTTTTGGCTTCAGGGCTTGTGGGGGGACGCCTAAGGTTACAGGTAGGAGGGGAGATTAGGAATTTTGCCTTTTTACTGCCTGTTGGTGGTTAGATAGATAGTCCTGAAACCAGGTTAGAGTAGAGTGGCTTAGAGTATGTTCGGAGAATGCAGTAATTAGTTTGGCATGGGAGAGAGAGTATCGAAGGCCTTGGAGAGATCTAGGAAGACAGTGGAGACAAGGTTGCCATTGTTCCGGTGTAGATTTACGGTATTGGTGAAGCTAATAAGGGCTGTGGTAGTACTGTGATTAGGACAGAATCCATGTTTGGTGTTAGTCAGAGTAGTTTGTTAGTAAGGAGGTAGATAATTATTTGAGAATGTATGCATTTTTCGAGGATTTTGACAGGGGATAGAATGGCAATTGGTTGGTAGTTGAGATTAATTCCAGTGAGTTACTTCCTTTATGAAGTGGTATTATGTATGAAATTTTCCATAGTGATGGGACATGTTCTGACAAAGAGTGATTAACAGGGAGACGGGATAGCAGACAGCTTCGGCTGTGATCTTCAGGTAGTCTGCAGGTAAGAATTTATCAGCAGCCAGGGTTGTGGGTTTGTTTATTCAGATATTTATATATTGTGCTAGTAGGGACAGGTTGTAGTGAGAAGTAGTTGTGGTTTATGGGTGAGAGTGGCAGGTTTGGGTGTGTGGTAGGAGTATTACTGTTAGTGAGATCTAGACTGGATTTGATGAAGTGTTGGTTGAATTGGGTGGCAATATTACTGGTGATGGTATTGATGTTTGAGGTTGGTGTACTGTTTTACCTGGTTGCAAGATTTTATTGATGGCAGCCCAGACCATTTTTGGGTTTGTTGTATGTTTTGATTGGATGTCATTATAGTGGTTTATTTTGTCTAACCTGATTTGTTTTTTTGGTTTTGTTCCTTAACTCCTACAGATGCCTCTAGGCGTCAAATATTGCTTATTCATATTTGCTTCAATTATTCCAAAGCCATGTTATGTACAAGGTTTTAAAAGATTTTATCTTAAAGCTTACACAATGGCAAACTTAATTGCATTACTATTTGACCTCTGTCTAGTGCAGGTAAATGGATATTCACTGTTGTTTTTATGATATTAGTGTATATAGAAATAATTTTCACATTTTTCTAAATATCTCAATAACCAGGTAACACAGACAGAACTCCTTAGCCTCATATGAAAGCTCTCAGCTAGATGAATAAAGTACTATTGACGGTATGTGTGTAACTTGAGTTGTTGCTGGGGTATTGCAAGTTGTTTACAAAATATTACAAATGTAATAGTTACTGTTTTTACTGTGACTTATAAAATTCAGTTTAAGACCTAGAACCTAAAGAGTACTACCACTATAAAAATAGTTTGTGCTGAACAGTTTGCCATTTACACTTCTTGCATAACCCCTATGGTTCCAGAGATATGAACATTTGTTTGAAATGTGAGGACATAATTTGTTTCTCTCAAAAGGCTTAGGCTCCCCGCATTCGAAGTTATAATGCAAACTTCCTGAGCTCCATTGGATGAAACCTTCATCAACAGAAAAATAAGACTCATTGGCATGATAGATTCATATCTCAGTGTATCCCTCACCTCTGGAATGAACTTCTACCACATGTCAAGCAGATTAGCATCCTTGGCACCTTAAAACTAGATAATTGAAGGACAGCCTCAAATTCTACCTTGGTTTGTCTTGTCTTGCCCTCTCTGAGGCTGGAGGGATCTTTTAAATAAGGGTTATTGGCTAAACGTGTAATGGTCTACAGACTGACTGTGTAGTACTTACCTGTGAGTAAGCCAAACTTTTGATTTCCTCTTGCAACAGCTTTATGAGATATACTCAGAAACAGCATTCAGTAATCACTGCCAGCCCACAAAGAATTTGCCATTTGTTCAAACGTTTTTCTCTTTACAGGAGCACATGGTCCTTCAGAGCTCATTGATACATGTCATACTAAGCTGAAGAGTAAATAATGTGCATCGTGTGAGCTTTGTGATTCTGTAAGAGTCAGAATAATTAGTGGTATGCAAAATGATGAACCAAGAGCCAGGCTTTTAAGGGAAGGAGACTTGACTAGCACTGGAGGAGATGGGCAAGGAGTGAAGGAGTGTGGCCTTCTCGCCTCTCCTAGGGGGAGGGGGAGGGCAGTGGGCATTCATGGAGCACACAGAAAAGTGCAATTTTTCTGTAGAGACTAGGGAAATCACTTCTAGTGATCAAGGGGGACTGGGTGGGGCTTTTGCTGACAATGCCCCTTGCAGAAGTGAAGGATAGTCAGTGTAGACAGCCCATTGCACATATCCCTTTAGGACCACAAACTGGCATCTGCTAAATAAAAAGTCATCAGTCCTCCCTTAATGGTTGTCTAAATGACAATCCAGCCTGGACAACCCTCTCTCTAATGATGGGGGAGTGAATGGGTCAGCTGGTCAGGAGGAAGCTGTTGATCAATATGCAGAGGGGTCAAATAGTGTAAAAAAGGTCAAATAGTGTAAAAAAGTTGTGATTATGTGCAGAACAAGTTAAATTAGTCGATTACTGGTGCACAATTAAACGAAAAGAAAAACAATGTTAAATAAATGTGAGTCATATAAGAAGGCAAAACGTGAAATAAAGGTAGAATGTATTATAAAAGTAATGGATATGAAAAAGAGGTGACTTCAGGCAATGTTGTTGTAGCAAAGAAAGGACCAAGACTGAAGCCAGCAAAAAATGTAGACTGTTGAAATTGTGGTGTAAAGTAGGTAGGACTAAAAGGAAACCTTGCCCATATTTAATCAAACATGCAATTTATGTGCTAGAAAAGGACAACCCTCTCTCTAATGATGGATGATTAAAATACACAAAGGCAAAAGCAGATGTTTACATGAAATATGACAGTGAACTGTTTGTGGGTATTTTTGAAGTGGAAGACGTTGGTACTGTTAAATCTGAAAATGCATGTGAAACTGTGAAATAGGTATGCAAGAAAGACTTTTGCAAAGAGTGGACCCTGAAATCCAAATCAAATGCTGGTGCAGTGTACAAGTCTTATCAGAAAATACCTTTAAAGCCAGTGTGTAGGGTCTTTATCAGAAAATACCTTTAAAGCTTTGGGCAAATGGATTATTAAACTTTTTTGGCCAACAGATGGCACTATCAGTTCAGAAATAACAGATGTATGAGCACAAGTCTAAAAAGTTCAGTCTCTTTCAAATACATAAAGAAATGAATTATCTTATTATGTGGGAGCTTGTGAGAATCTTATGAATGGTAAAAGGAATTTATATTGTGAAAGCAAAGACTGCATGTATTCAAAATCAGAGTCACAGAGACGCTTCAGAATACTGTTCAGAACCATAGCAATTGTATCCTACTTGGTCGTAACGATTTATTCTCAGGCAGTAGAGGTTTGCCAGGAAACATTAGACACAAATAAAACCTGATGCTTTGTCAGTGATATATGCTACCAGAAAAGTGCCTGTCTAGCACTCAGTAGTAAAGTTAAACATGGACTGAAGAAAATAGAAATCTTAGAGGACATTATAAAAGCAATTAGAACCAATAGAATGGGCCACTAGTTCAGTCACCGTTATCAATAGTTCAGTCACTGTTATGGAGAAAGATAAGATTCACGTTTGTATTGAATCACAAGATCGGAATAAAGTAACTGAGAGAGAGAGAGAGCAGTATCAGCTGACTTGTCTTGAAGATGTTACCCCAAGAAAGCCATGTGTTGTTTTTCTTAGTGCTGGATACTAAGCAAGGCTTCTGGCAAATAAGGTCCAAACTCTAACTTGTGTACATTTGGTGCGCCTTTATGAAAGCAGAGATTTGTTAGACTTCTCTTTGGTATTTCATCCAGAACCAAAGGTGTTCTAGAGAGTTGTCCAGGTAAGTGAAGGATTGGAAAGTATTGTAAACATAATGACTGACTTATTCATATAGGCTCAAACAACAGAAGAGCATGGAAAGAGAGCGACAAAGTTGCAGAACCGATTAACACAGCGTGCATTCATGCTAAACAAGGTCAAATATGAAACTTGAGTGTCTGAGGTACATGGATCATATTCTAACACCAAAAAGTCTGAAACCTGATGAGGGAGAACTAAATCAATTGTTCAGGTGTCAAGGTTAGAAGATTAGCAAGTGAGCATTGCACAAGTTTGGAGGAATGATGCAGTGTTGTGAAGTTTGTGCTTAAAACATGAGACAGTTGCCTCTAAGAAAGCCATTAAAACAAGACAGTGCCTGGACCAAGATAAGAGGTAGACAACAATAGTTTTTAGGTACCGTGATGTAAGCCAGTTGTATGGCAAGTAGGTGCCAGTCAGAATGGTGCTGAAGCTGTGATCTTACAAGAAAATAGACTAGTTGCCTATGCGTCAAAAGCATTTACAGATAAGAGACGCGCAAGTATGAGAAAAGCCCACAAATATGTGCATGGTTAAAAAAAGTTCAGGTGGAAAACAGACCACAAAGCCGTGCAAAGCATATTCAGAAAGTCTTTGTGCAAAGAACTTCTGAGATTGCAGATGATGATATGTAGTCTGCAGAGGTATGGTATGAAAATGAACCACAGGCCCGGTACACACATATACTGAGTAGAACATATTTACCAGGAATGCTTGTGCTTGAATTCCTCTCATCTTCCTCCTCCTTGCAGCTCAAAAGAACAAACTCATATCTGGTTGTGTTCTCAAACCGCACCCAGTCAGTATCTCAACAAAGAATTCACTGGTCTTTTGAAAAAAAATCTTACTTTACTGCAGAAGATATAAAGGTTTGTAGCAGAGCAGATACACAAGAGTGGGTGAAGGTGAAAAGGTAAGAAACAGTTACAGATATGGCACCTTAGAATCGACAAACAAATGCAAAGTGATGGCATAACATCTACAAAGCGATAAAACAAAAATCCAAGCAACGAGAATAAAAGTGGAGCAAAAGTAGTAACAGCAGCAAAGGGAAACTAATTGTAGCATAAGGCCACAGACAAGTAAGTCATGTGACAACTGAGTCACAAGGGTCTGGAGTACTAGACACACAGGAAGGGGCACAGACAAACAGGAAACAGAAAGTTATTATCCTTCTACGTTGATAAGTTGTGACACTCTGTAGCATGGCATGCATGTGAAGGCACAAAAACAATAAAATGTAAGGTTTCGCATTCTTTGAGTATATCTTGCAAGACTGAAAGAATGCTCAGTGACTTTCTAAAGCCGTTTTTTGAATTTGTGACTTGGTTTGGAATAACTGCAAATATTACACTAAATTAAGAAATGCTACAAAACTTAGAAGGCTGCATTGTACATGTATTTTAAGTTTTTTTATTTGTCCTGCAATTACATTACATGCAACCAGAATCACGGACTTTGTTTTCCAAAAGCTGTAAATGGTGTAGACATAACCCCCCCCCCCCCCTCACTGACTTCCCTCCAGTAAAAGCTGCCCTACTTTCAACTTATCTGACTGTTTAAAGCTTTAAATTCCACACCAGGAATGGATTTCATACCTAACTCAGGACAATGTTAAAAAATCAGCATTTTTTTCAATATTTGATATTTTGCAAGAGTCCTCTTTTCAGCACCCGCAATGTATCAAGAACAGTTTCATTCTGTAATGGGGTTACTGCTACTGACAGCACGTTTCATTATGCTTGGAAATTATTTTCTTATTAGCACAGTTGGGTGCGAGGAACTGCTAGAAAAAGAATTAGAGATGTAAATTGATCCAGTCCATTCTGTTCCACCTGTAGGATATAGCTGCAGGCTGATGTCAGCTTAGCACCAAAAACTTTCCCACGCTCTAGCCTCATCGATCTTTGCATAATACCCTGCACTTACTAGACTTTCCAGATTCCATTTTCCATCTCTGTTGCTGATAACACTGGAAAACAGCCCCAGGCACCTTAATATTTGTGAAATGCATGGTCCATAGGTTCATAGGTAGATACTAGGCTATCTGCCCTAGGGCATTTATAAGCCTAGCCAGAGTGTATTTGGCTTCCGCCTCCCTATTAGATTAGCCTACTGTACCTCTGTAAAGTAGGTCACAGAAGGTACCCTTTTAAGATTAGTTTACTGTGCCTCTGTCTAGCAGGGACACAGGAGAGATCCCAGAGGTGAATTTGCGATTTCCCATCCACGTGTCCAAATTTCGCTTGAAGAGGGTCAGCGAGGGACTATGTCTAACATGAGTTGGGATTCTATTCCAGAGTGAGGGGAGCCTCTGGGAAATGAATCTGTCCCTCCAGCATGTTCTATTTATTTTTGTGCTGAGGTTTAGGTCCCTGGAGCATGTAGCTCTAAGGGACTTGGATTTTTTGAGGTGGAGCATGTCCATTAATTGTGGGTTTCACATGGCTTTGTATCTCAGGCATAGATCGCCTCTGAGTAGGCGGTAAGCAACTGAGTAGAGCTGGAGTTTCTTTAGTCGAGCTGCATAGGACATCTGTTTGTAGCCCATGATCCTCTTGGTGAGGTACTTTTGGGGTCTCTCCAGTTGCTGCAGGTGTCGGGTAAGGTACATCCCAAAAGGGGCATTGTATTCTATTATGGGCCTGATGAGTGACGAGTAGAGGGGCACAATGACCTCCTTGATCTAGATGCGAACCCTTTCCTGATAAGGTGGGCTATATAGAAGGTCTTTCTAACCACTTTGGCAACGTGATTATCAAAGGAGAGATTACTATCTACGTTGGTCCCCAAATCTCTAATTACTTCTTCCATACTTAATGGATTATCACCTATGTGGTAATTTGTGGGCACCTTGTTTTTCCCAAAGGGGATGACTATGCACTTTTTAGCATTTAGCTTGAGACCGTGGCTCTGGCATCGATTATGGCCCCCAGTTTGCAGTCATCTGCTAACTTTGTCACCCATAATCCCCCCGTGTTAGCCTGAACCTCAGAGAGGTATATACCGAACAAGAGAGGTCCCAGAACTGAGCCCTGTGGGACGCCACTTGTAACTGGTTTGGATTCGGACATGGCACCTGCGATTCTGACCATGTGGGTTCTATCTCTGAGCCAGTTTGCAACCCATCTTGTGTTGTAGGGGTTGATATTTAAGCTGGTAAGCTTATTTATGATGCCCAAGTGGGGTATTGTGTCGAAGGCTTTTGCGAGGTCCAGGTAGGCTGTGTGGACTACCTTGCCCTCATCTATGGCTTTGGTAACTGTTTCAAAGAAATCAACTAGGTTTAAGAGGCAAGATCTGCCCTTAACAAAGCCGAATTGGGTAGGGTCCAGTGTCTGGAGGCTCCCAATGTCTTTGTTTATGAGTTCCATGATAATATGCTCCATAGCTTTACAGACCAGACTAGTCAGGCTTATGGCGCGATAGTTTCCGGGTCCGTTGTGGCACCACATGTGTGGAGTGGGACCACTGTAGCTGTTCGACATTCTTTGGGTACATATCCTGTAGTAAGCCTAAGTTTGTAGTGAGACTTAATGTGAGGGTTCAGTTCTTCTTGGAGCTCGTGTAAGCAGCCTGGGATACCGTCCGGTCCCATAGATGCTGTGTTTTTTGCTTTGGAGAGGGCAGCTTTCACCTGTGCATCTGTGATGTCAGGGAGGTTACATTCAGTTGGGATAGGCGTTTGCTCCTTTGGGGGGGGAAGGGGGGGGAGAAGTTTGCTGAATCTGTCTGCCAGGATGTTGGCTATGTCTGTAGGTTCGGTATATTTTGTACCGTTATGCAACAATTCAGAGCATATGTGGGAGTTTCCGCCCATGTTCCTGACATAACCAAAGAAGGCCTTGTGATTATCTTTAGTGTCTAGGGCAATTTTTCTTTCGAAACTGGCCTTTGATGATTTTATGAGGGATCGAAGTTTCTTACTAATACTGATCAGAGATGCCTTCCCTTTTTGGGATTTTGCTCTGTCATGTAGTAGCTTCCTCCTCCTGTTGTATAGCTTATTTATGGCCGGGGTCCACCAGACCGGTCTCCTGTTTTTGGAGGAGTGAGTCTTGGTTTTATTTGGGATAGCACGATCCATGCATTCCTGCAGGTGCTCATAGAATGCATTTGTAAAGGATTCTGCGGAATGGGCTGTATTATCCTCTGGCCCAGGGGCTTTTAATGATTCCACCTCAGTCTTGAGAAGTGCAAAGTTGGCTTTTGAGAAATTCTTTACAGTGATTTCCTTGGCTGGGAGTGGGGACGGGATATGGATGTCAAGGGAAATTTGTTTATGGTCTGATCTTACCAATGAGGGGTTTACCTCTGGTGTGGAACATAGAGTCCCCATGTTGGTGATGACCAGGTCCAATATGTTGTTCCCTCTTGTGGGAGTGGTGACCAGTTGTTCCATTGCGTTAAGAGTTTATAAATTCAAGGAACCATTGGGCGAGGGTGTTTGGGCTTGAGTAGTTTTCCCAGTCAATGTTTGGGTAGTTGAAGTCACCCAATAACATAGTGTTTGGAGAGACCTTCATATTCTCCAGTGTTCTCAGGAATGCCAAGTGGGGTTCCTGTAATAGGGAGGGTGTTCTGTAGCAGGCTACAAACTAAAAGGCAGTTTTGCCCGCTGTTAGTTGCACATGGATGGTTTCCGATGCTTCGTGCAGTGCCACTAACCTGGAGGTGTAGGTATCTTTGATGAATATAGATACTCCCCCTCCTTCTGTGCTTCGGTCCGAGTTTTGGGGCCGAAACGCATAGTATGAGTTATAACCTGGTAGTGCTGGGATGCTCTCAGGAGCCTTGAACCAGGTTTCTGTTACTGCACAGACATCGATTTCATCCATACTGAGGAGAGTCTCGAGTGCGTGCATCTTGAGGTTTAGACTTCTGGCATTGAGTAGCATCACCTTTAGATTTTTTATCTTTGGGTTGTCTATGGAGGTGGGTTTGTCGTTTGAGCCTTGCCTAAAAAAGGCAGTATGGGGTTGGCAAGAGCCTTGGCCAGTATTCGAAAGCCTAAGGCTGACAGGTGAAAGCCGTCCCTAGCGAAGCAACGTGGCTTGTCGAGCATGTCATCCCAGGCTGACAGACACTGGATCCCCTTTGAATGACACCAATAATTTAGCCAATTGTTGAAACTGATCATTTTGTTTTTATACTGTGGCATCACTGTTGGTGAGGGCAAGATGCTACTCAAGGTCAGGGTCATACCAGCCTGGGCTACATGGTCGGAGAGCTCCTCTGTCTCTTTTCATGTAGTCCAGGGAGGTATGTCTTGGGTCATTCACACCAGCATGGACAATGACGGAGTCATACTTGTACTTGCTTTGGAGTGACCTGAGTGCTTGTGTTATGTGGCGGATCCTGGCACCCGACGGGTAGCTTACAGTGACCTTCTCCTTGTTCAGTCTGGTGAGCAGGATGTCAGTGTGCCAGACAATAGAGTCCCCTATAACAAGTGTATTTGGTGTGTTGTTTGGCCTTAAGGGCTGTGACTGTGAGGCACACTGATTTTGTGAGATATGTGATTTGTGGGTATTGTTGAGGGGTGGCTGTTGCTTGGATATCTGCTTAGGAGGTCTTTATTTAGAGCCTCTGAGTATGTTTTTGTGTGTTTATGTGTTGGGTATGCAGATGCAATAGGTCTGTGTGAGACTGGATTTGTGGTGTGGGTGGTTACCTTTTCCTCCGGACTGACTGTGCCAGTCTTGGGTTGAGAGAGCTCTGCCTCCAGTTTGGCTGTGTAACTGCATCTCTCACATGTATTAGAGTTTGTTGGAAGGAGGACATAAGGCAATTGTAACATTGCCTCAAAATTCCCAGATTCACCAGCTGGACTGGAGTGTAACCTTGAAACTGACCCTTGGACATACCAGATTAGTATAGGGAACTGTTTTTTTACTGATCAGATTAGGGAAGGGAACTGATTTTTCACTTGATCAGGAAGGACCAAACGGGAGTCTAATACTTATGAGAAGTCAAGGAGGGTGTAGTGCTTTAGTTAGTTAGTGTTTCCTTATAAGACCTGAGCAAGTGCAGGGCTTTAGAAAGAGAATAGAGTGATTACTTTGAGAGTTTGAACAGTTCTAAAGGAAAAAGTGAAGAGCAGACTTTGTGGAGCCTGGAATAGTTTAAACCTGTTTAGGCGCTGCTCGATGCTGCTCAGTGCGCAAAACCGCGCAAAAAGAGAGTTGTAGGGTTTTAAGAGAGAGAGATCAAGGAGTTTAGAATTGACCCAAAATGGCCAATAAAACTACAGCTTCTAGGTAGTAACCACTCCTCCAGGGACAGGTAGGCTGTTCAGTGTTAACCACTCCCACTGGTGAACACAGAGACTTCCCTTTAGCCCAAGCAAGCACTGGCCTTCTAGAAACTTTCAAACAGTTCAGAACAGCAAATCTGTAACTGAACTTTCTTAACTTTCAGAAAGTCAAAAAAAAATCACAACAGTGCAGTAAATGACCCCACACTTGAGTGCTAGGCCAAAATCAGGTAAAATGTAGTTTTTAGAGAAAAAAACAATTTTAAATTAAGTGCAACACAGGAAATGCAGTAAACAGGCTCTAGATGTGTTCCAAGTACTGTTACTGTTACAGATATAAACTTTAGCAAGCTGGGAAATGCCAAAAAATAGGCGGCAAAGCAGTAAAACTTAACAAAAATCAGAAGAAAATACTTAAAATCACAAAAGTGGCTCCTTTTCTTCTCTCAGCATTTTCTCCTCTTGGTAGGAAAAATCTTTCATTACTTCTGTCATCTTTCTTTACCTAAGGTTGGATTATTTTTATTCCTTGTAATAGTGTTCTAATTTGGTTAGGTTATTTTTCATGTCCTAGATAGGATGTGGTTTCCTCACCATTTCTTCTGTTTTTCTGACAAATCCTTGCCAGTGGTGGATATTTAGAGCTGTTGAATTAGCTAGGATTCTTGATTGTTGTTTGCCTAGTGATTGTACTGTTGTCATTTTTAAGCAGTGAATAGTGACAATTTCAAGACATGTACTATTTATCATCTTAAAATTTCTCCCCAAGACCACCATACTCTTTATGTGACTTACTTGGTGGTTCAGCATTTGATAGCAAAAGGCAGGCATTCCATTGTTTGTATTCCTGTCTTGGCCTCCTCCTCTTCATCCCCTATCTTGGTGATGAGTACAGGAGACTGGTGGCATCCAGCACCATGTCCTACCAGTATCAACAGATATTGTGATACAGTGTTTCTCCAGTAGAACTCTTCACAACTTTTTGTGCCTTTGTCATGTCATCAGTCTGAACTGTGGTGCCAGTTGTCCCAGTGCTGATGCTTCCTTTAGCCCTAACCTTTTGGGTCAGCAACTCAAGTCAAATGTGGAGGCCTAGTCTGGTGCCTCTGCGGTCTTTGACTTCATCTGCCATTGAGCTATCAGTGCCAAGAGCTTTAAAACCAAGGCTAGTATTGAGTGGCCTTTTGGCTTCAGGGCTTGTGTCATAGTTGTCTACTCCATTTAGAGTCAGGCCTTTGGGATAAATAACCTTGATGCCAGCAAGGTTTTGGAACTTGACTCTGACACCAGAGTTGGCATTCCTTAATGCTAGAATATCCATTTACTGTGGCTTCTGCACCAGTCTCTACCCAAAGTACTGTCTCATTGTGAGTCTGTAGCCTTCAGATGATCTAGGACCAGTGGAGCAGAAATCTCTGGATACTTCACGTTTACAGATCTGGCTGTCATCATGATTCCTCATCCTTCGGCAGTTTGGCTTTGAGGATCCTGAGGAAATGTAGATGTAAGAGGAAGTCTTTGGGCTTTATACTGACAACAAGGATGATGGTGGGTTTTTCTTATCTTCCCAACAATCCAAGATTGGAGAAATTATTGAACTGATTCAAAAGAGGGGGAGGTTGGCCAAAAGAGAGGATTCTTGAGAAGGCTTTCCATTCTCCTTTCACAACATCCTGAATGGTGCCTTGAAGTAGAGGATGATTCCTTCAACATCCAAGAGGCATGAAAACTTCTTAATGTGGTGATTTTGATTCCAAGAAGACTAGAACACATTTTGATCAATTTTGTGCTGTGATTGTTTTTCAGAAATGGCCATTGTGGATTCCATTGCTACCATGTCTGACTTTGAGTTCTTTATCATAAACTTACTAGTTGAAAGGTGTACAGTACAATTCACTGAGCAGTTTGAAAGTCATAATGTTTAAAATGAAAGAGGATCCGGCTGAAAAGGATAGCCAAGATGATTGTTTGTAAAGTACAATAGTGATGCTGTGTTATGTTGAAAACATACAAGCAGAAACTCAAGCAGTATGAAGCAAGGGCACCCAACTGTGCTAGTAAGAAAAGAATTTCCAAGCATAATGAAACGTGCTGTCAGTAGCAGTAACCCCATTACAGAATGAAACTGTTCTTGATACATTGCGGGTGCTGAAAAGAGGACTCTTGGAAAATATCAAATATTGAAAAATTGCTGAATTTTTTTTTTTAACATTGTCCTGAGTTAGGAATGAAATCCATTCCTGGTGTGGAATTTAAAGCTCTAAACAGTCAGAGAAGTTGAAAGTAGGGCAGCTTTTACTGGAGGGAAGTCAGTGAGGGGGGGAGGTATGTCTACACCATTTACACCTTTTAGAAAACAAAGTCCGTGATTCTGGTTGCATGTAATGTAATTGCAGGACAAATAAAAAAACTTAAAATACATGTACATTGTAGCCTGCTAAGTTTTGTAGCATTTCCTAATTTAGTGTAATATTTGCAGTTATTCCAAACCAAGTCACAAATTCAAAAAATGGCTTTAGAAAGTCACTGAACATTCTTTCAGTCTTGCAAGCTATACTCCAAGAATGCAAAACCTTGCATTTTATTGTTTTTGTGCATTCACATGCATGCCATGCTACAGGGAGAGCGTTACAATTTATCAACGTAGAAGGATAATAACTATCCATTTCCTGTTTGTCTGTGCCCCTTCCTATGTGTCCAAGTACTCCATACCATTGTGACTCAGTTGTCACATGACTTACTTGTCTGCGGCCTTATGCTACAACCAGTTGTTCATCGTGTTTCACTGTTGCAGTCATTACTCTTGGGTTATCCTGCTGGCAGGCTACCCTCAGTCAGCCAGAATTCCAAAGTCTAGGTCCGGCGTCAGTTGCTGTCGCCTCTTCCCTGACGTCAGTGCGCCAGGGGTATAAAAGATACAGCCGACGCCATTTTCTTCAATCTTTCTTGCCACGCGGTGCTCGAAGCAAAAGCAGTTCAAGTTGGCTGACTCCTGAGATTGTCAAATCCGATTTTCAGAACCGAAGTCTTCATTAAATCTAAGTACCCCGTTGGGGAAACTTTTTTCTTGCTCCAGACCGATGTCAGAAAAAGTTAACAATTGTATTTCTTGTGGGAAGCAAATACCTCATAAGGATTTTCACTCTTACTGTATTCCTTGCCTAGGCCCTGATCACAATGTTGCTAGCTGTCGGTTTTGTGCTAGATTTAACCAACGCACTATCAAGCGTCGGTTCGATTTTGCATTTCATTACTTTGGCCGAAGATTTAATTATATAATGCGTCGGACCAGTCGACAACCGGAGTTTACAAAAAACGCAAGGACAAGGAAACAGATAGGCATCCTAGGTCCAAAACCGACGACGAAGCCTCTGTTAGGCCAGTCGCCGGTTCTCAGTGAGGCGCTATCACAGCCCCTGGCGCCCACTACCTCAGAGCCACAGGCTGCTTCCGACTCCTATGTGGAGCTGACTGGGCATCTGGAAATTCAAGGTACTGGACACTCTGAAATCATTCCCTCAGATGGGTCCGGAGCGGCTGAGCAGGCATCGGCTTCTGAGGGTGTCTTCAGACCTACACAACTATATATTAAGCCATCTTCAGCTTCAAAGACAAAGACTCAAGCAGCTCTAAAGACAAAGAAACAAGTACGGCATTCTCCTTCTCAGACTTCCATGCCTAAAAAACAGATGCTCAAAATGGCTGAAGACCTAATTAGTTTGATCAGGGACTCCCATCCCCCTCCTGATAAGAGGCCTAGGCAAGAGACAGAGTATGATTCTTCTGATCAAGTTTCCATTTCCTCTGATTCCTCTTCTGAAGAGGATTACTCCATGCTTCCCTATGAGGATTCTGATGCTGAAGAATCCATCCCTTCAGCCTCTCCTCCTGAGGATTATTCTTTTGGGGAAACCCTGCATACCATGAGGGAACATTTCCACTGGGAGAGCCAAGATTATTCTGAAACTAAGAAAAGGCTCAGAGACTTTCGGCTACTTCCTCAGCACAGACCCCTTGCTATTCCACCTGTTCTGGACATTGTAGATGATGTATTTTCAGAGTCCAGCCTGTCCCCTGACTCTTTACCCCCTGCACCAGCTAAACCAGACAGATACTACAGGGTCCCGGATTCTCATAAGTTCCTATATAAAAACCCCGCAGCTGACCCAGAAACTATATCTCAGGGTCCAAAAGGGGTTAAAGCTTCCACTGCAAAAAACCCTGTCCCCTCTGATAGGGATTCTAGGGCTCTAGATAGATGGGGGAAAAAAGTCTACACTTCTGCTACCCTGGCTGTAAGGGCTTTAAACCGTCAGTTTCATATGCTTAAATATCAGAAATATTTAATGTCACTGCTTAAACAGAAAATGTTGACAAATACTGAATGTTCAGAGAACAAGGAATTGCAGGATTTATTGCATGCAGCTGAACAAGTGGAAAAGCATACTTTGCAATGTGGTTTTGATTCACTGGAGGCCTTTTGCAGGGCCGCTGTTACAGGATCTGTTATTAGGAGGCATGCTTGGTTAAAGGAACGGAATCTGCCTGATCATGTTAAAGCAAAATTATTAGATGCACCATTACAGCATGATACTTTGTTTGGTGCTAAAGCATAAGAGGTGTTGAAAAAAATGGAGGATAAAGCAAAATCCATGCAGACAGTCAAGGATTTCTTACAGGTACAGCCACCCAGGTTTAGCAGGAACTGGCACTCTAAAAATTGGTCCTTTCCAGTGGCAGACAGACCACAAAGAGGCAGATACAGGCGTCCCAGAGGCAGATCTCAACCCCAAGGCTCATACAGGCCTAAACAATGGGGTGCTCCTACCTCCAAAAGCGAAGAAGACAAATCACAACCTTACAGGAAACAGTCCCAATGACTTTCCTCTACCAGATCCAAGCACATTTCATTTGGCAGCCCCCTTAGGGGGAAAACTAGCGCTTTTTTCATCAAATTGGAAAATGATTACCCAAGACAAATGGGTCCTGAACATAGTGTCCCAAGGCTACAGGTTCCATTTTCACACCCTACCAAGGTCAAAAGGTATGCCAGACCTGCCACTCAATCAATGGGCAGAGGCACAAAAACAAATTACTGCCCTCATGGACATGAGGGCCATTCAGCAAGTACCACAACAAGAGCAGGGGGCAAGGATTTTACTCCAGACTCTTTCTAGTACCCAGAAAGGACAAAACCTGGAGACCAATACTGGACCTGTCTATACTAAATACATTTCTGAAAGTTCCAAAATTCAATGTTGACTCTACAGCAGCTACTGCCCATGCTGGGCAAGAAGGCTTGGCTCGTAACTTTGGACCTGAAAGAGGCATACCTGCATGTCCCAATCAGACTATCTTGCAGAAGATACCTCAGATTCATAGCTGGCTCAATGCATTACCAATTCTCTGCACTGCCCTTTGGCTTATCTACTGCGCCCAGGGTCTTCACAAAATGCCTGGCACCAGTAATTGCGTTTTGCAGACAAAAAGGAATTCAAATATATCCATTCTTGGACGACTGCCTAATTCAAGCAGAGAACAAAGACATTCTTCTGAAGCATCTGGCGTTTGTAAAAAGATTACTAATTGGCCTAGGGTACACAGTAAACGAAAATAAATCAAAACTAGTGCCCTCTCAAATAATATTCCTGGGTGCAAGCTTAAATACAACTGCCCAGATGGCTTATCTCACGCCAGACAAACAAAAGCAACTGACTACTTACTTCAAGAAATTGGCAACAAAAACCCACTTATCTGCAAGGAAAGTCCTGCAGGCCTTGGGTTTCATGGCATCTTGCATTCTACTAATTCCATATGCCAGACTGCATATGAGGAAACTACAATGGTATCTAAGAAGTGTTTGGACTCAGCATTGCCACAGCCTGGAGACAGTAATTGCACTCATTCCTTGCCTGCAACAGGAGTTTTGATGGTGGGCAGAAGCCTGTCACCACAACAAGGGTCTGCTATTCAGATTACCCACAGCCAGACAGACACTGACAATGGATGCATCAGATTATGCCTGGGGGGCCCATATGGCAGGAAAATGTATTCAGGGCACATGGCCTGCAAAACAGATGCATCGTCACATCAATCAAAAAGAGATGCTAGCTGTTCAAAATGCCTTGACAGCTTTCAAGGACCTGCTTTATCCAGGACAGTTACTGATAAAGACAGACAACACTACGGTCATGTGGTACATAAACAAGCAGGGAGGTACACATTCCTACCCCCTCTGCAGACAAGCAATGACCTTATGGGACACAGCATTGGCTTTTCAAGTTCATCTGCAAGCACAATTCCTGCCAGGAAAAACAAATACTCTGGCAGACGAACTAAGCATAAACCTCATGGATCCCCACAAATGGAAACTGGATCCACAAGTCTTCAGCATGATAATAAAGAAATGGGGATGCCCAGACATAGATCTATTCGCCTCCCCTCACAACTGCCAATTGCAGAGATTTTGCACAAGGATTTATCACAAGCAAGCATGGAAAGTGGACGCCCTATCCTTCAGCTGGAAAAATCTAAAGGTATATGCTTTTCCCCTATTGCCTCTCCTTCCCAGGGTACTCCTAAAGGTCAGACAAGAGAAGCCAAAAATGATACTGATTGCACCAGACTGGCCACGCCAGCACTGGTACCCAATCCTAAAGAGCTTGTCTCAAGGTCCATCATGGATATTGCCTCAAACTTCTCGCTTACTGACCCAACAAAACAATCAGATCCTGCACAGCCAGCTCAGGACCTTAAATCTGGCAGCATGGCAGATAATGTAGCCATTCAGAACACTCCTCTTTCAAAAGCTGTTATGGATGTTACCTTGGAGGCCAGGAGGCCTAGTACCAGAAAATCTTATGCAGAAAAATGGAAGAGATTCTGTGCTTGGAACCAGGAACAAGGCAGTGACACGTGTGTACCAAATATCCCTCAGATTTTACAATACCTAACTGAAATGCTAAACAAAGGCCTTTTTTTCTCATCAATTAAGATTCATGCCTCTGCCATTTCAGATTACAATACGGAACCACCTATCTTTTCACATCCCTTAATAAGGCAGTACTTCAGAAGGGCCAAAAACATTAGACCTCCAAGGAGAGCACCAATTCCGGCTTGGGACTTCAATTATGTTTTGGAAAAACTGACACTGTCTCCTTTCGAGCCAGCATCAACAGCAGATATTAAATTCTTATCCTGGAAAACAATTCTGCTCCTAGCAATAACCTCTGCAAGGCGAGTCTTGGAGTTACAAGCACTCATGGCTGTGGAACCTTTCATCATTTTTCATCCAGACAGGGTTTCTCTGAGGACAAACCCTACATTTATGCCTAAGGTGGTGTCCAGTGTGGCCTTTAACCAAACCATTCACTTGCCTACCTTTTATCCTAACCCACAGAACAAGGGTGAGAAAATTCTGCATTCTTTGGACATACACAGGCAGTTGCGCTTCTACTTGGACAGAACTAAAGCTTTCAGAAAGACTGAGCAACTTTTAGTGTCATATGCTGCAGGATCTCAAGGAAAGGCTATCTCAAAACAGACTATTTCTAAATGAATAGGCAATTGCATCCGTTTCTGCTATTTTCAACATGGCAAATCAGTGCCTAAGGGCATTAGGCCTCATTCCACCAGAGCAGCAGCCTTTCTCAGAGGAGTACCAACCAAAGATATCTTAGAGGCTGCAACTTGGAGTTCAGTGCACACCTTCACAAAGCACTGCCACTTACCTCTTTACTCTAAGTCCAGAGCAGACTTTGCCACTGCAGTTCTGCAGGGCCTCATAGCCTCTCCTAACCCTGTTTAGCCCAGCCACACCTTCCTCAGCTTTGGGATTCAACCCAAGAGTAATGACTGCAACAGTGAAACACGACGAACATAGTACAGTTGTGTACCTACCATAAATGTAGATGTTCGAGTGTATTCACTGTTGCAGTCCAGGTTACCCACCCACCATCCCCCTTCTCTTTGCTGGGACTTAGCCGCACTTCTTTATCCTATACAACCTTTTTGGTGTATTTGCTTGTAGGTGAAGGAAATGTTATTTTTGTGCATGCATTTTTATTGGCATATTTTTCAGCCTACCAATTTGGGGGCACCTGACATCTGGGGCAAGAAAATCTGAAGAAAATGGTGTCGGCTGCATCTTTTATACCCCTGGCACACTGACGTCAGGGAAGAGGCGACAGCAACCGACGCCGGACATAGACTTTGGAATTCTGGCCGACTGAGGGTAGTCTGCCAGCAGGATAACCCAAGAGTAATGACTGCAACAGTGAATACACTCGAACATCTACATTTGTGGTAGGTACACAATTGTACTTTTCCCTTTGCTGCTGTTACTACTTTTCCTCCACTTTTATTCTCGTTGCTTGGATTTTTGTTTTATCGCTTTGTAGATGTTATGCCATCACTTTGCATTTGTTTGTCGATTCTAAGGTGCCATATCTGTAACTGTTTCTTACCTTTTCACCTTCACCCACTCTTGTGTATCTGCTCTGCTACAAATCTTTATATCTTCTGCAGTAAAGTAAGATTTTTTTTCAAAAGACCAGTGAATTCTTTGTTGAGATACTGACTGGGTGCTGTTTGAGAACACAACCAGATATGAGTTTGTTCTTTTGAGCTGCAAGGAGGAGGAAGATGAGAGGAATTCAAGCACAAGCCCTTGTTTCTTCTGGAAAAGGAGCAGTTTTGCTAAGTGTAGTGTCACGGCATCAGGACATTCCACATTCAACGCATCCCTCTACTATAAAAACAGACTGAAAGGATCAGAGAAGGTCTTGACTAAAAGAAGAGCCACCTACTCTACTCCTGACAGCCAGGGTATGCCTCGCTAACCATAGCAGGGCTAACCACACAGCTACCAAAGTCTCGCTAACCATAACAGTGTTAACCACACAGCTACCACAGTCTCGCTAACCATGACAATGTTAACCACACAGCTGCCACAGTCTTGCTAACCACACAGCTACCACAGTCTCACTATAACCATAACAGTGTTAACCACACAGCTACCATGGTCTCGCTAACCATAACAGTGCTAACCACACAGCGACCACAGTCTCACTAACCATAACAGTGTTAACCATACAGCTGCCACAGTCTTGCTAACCACACAGCTACCACCGTCTCACTAACCATAACAGTATTAACCACACAGCTACCACCATCTCACTAACCATAACAGTGTTAACCACACCGCTACCACGGTCTCGCTAAACATAACAGTGCTAACCACACAGTGACCACAGTCTCACTAACCATAGCAGTGCTAACCAGATGGCTACCACAGTCTCGCTAACCACACAGCTACCACACTCACTAACCATAACAGTGGTAACCACACAGCGACCACAGTCTCACTAACCCTAACAGTGTTAACCACACAGCGACCACAGTCTCACTAACCCTAACAGTGTTAACCACACAGCGACTACAGTCACACTAACCATAACAGTGTTAACAACATAGCTACCACAGTCTCACTAACCTTAACAGTGTTAAACCACACAGCTGCCACAGTCTTGCTAACCACACAGCTACCACCATCTCACTAACCATAACAGTGTTAACCACACAGCTACCACCATCTCACTAACTATAACAGTGCTAACCACACAGCTACCACAGATAAATCTGTCCACAGTTGTCAGTCCAGTTATTATTATATTGTTTTTATTGACTCCAACTTCATGATGTTCTTGAATGCAGCAAAATGTAAACACGCTGTTTACGCTGACCTTAAGCCTAAGGTGTACTTAGCATTTCTACTGAGCACTGTGCTCCTTGCTCCTGTACTTTAGTTGTCCCGTATGGCCTGCTGTCTGTTACTGCTGAACTTCAGCAGTCCGGTTACCACTCTTTTTTTCTTTTTTACTTTGAACTTTGTTGTATTGTGGCACTTCTGTCAGATATTGCTGTTGGTATTGCAGTTTTTTTGGAATGGCTGTTGCTGTTGGCTACCTTGCTGTCTGTTCTTTACTGTTAGTAATTGCTTCCAGTTATGCTGGTATCACAAGGCTATATCACTTACTTAGGGTTGGGTAAATTGTTGATATTGTTACACAGAACTCAGTTTTATGTAGCATCCGGTTCAGTATTGTGGTTAATTATTTCTATTTGCGATGTTATTCAAAGAGCATTGTACTTTACCTTGCAGCTACACTGATTAATGGTCTTTACTACAACACCAATGTTACCTCTACCACTGATACTCTGTTTGTCTTCCTTGAACTTCAGTAGAAGTTATACCTCATAGCAGATTGCTGCGATGTAACTACTGTGGAGGTTATAGTAGATAAGTCTGTACTGTAGCCAGATAAAACTTAGCACGTCATTGAACTTAACATATAACTCTTGAAGCTGCAGAAACTCAGCACTTGCTTTAACTCTTTGCAGTGAAAATCTGTCACTCTTTAGCTAAGAGTTTTAAGCCTTGTGCTTATGCTAGTACCCCACTCGCACCAGTCCTTTAGCCTACCTCATCTGTTTGTACCAAGCTAGAGCCACTACCCTTATCAGTTCATTGGCCAACTTTATTTGTCGCTTTCTCCTGGTAGTAAAGGATCTCAGTCCACCCTAGCCACATCTGTCACATGTACAGCCACACCTCCCGTGCTGCCCCATGTACATCCACACCTGCCATGCTGCCACATGCACATCCATACCTGCCATATTGCCACATGTACAGCCACATCTCCCGTACTGCCACGTATACATCCACACCTCCCGTACTGCCATGTATACATCCACACCTCCTGTACTGCCACGTGTACATCCATATCTCCTGTATTGTCATGTATACAAACACATCTCCCGCATTGTCACGTATACATCCACACCACTCTTACTACCATGTATACATCCACACTTCCTGTACTACCACATGGCATCCACACCTTTCATACTGCCACATGTAAATCCATACCTTTCATACTGCCACATGTAAATCCATACCTTTTGTACTGCCATATGTACAGCCACACCTCCTGTATTGCCACATACACATCTGCACCTCCTGTACTACTGCATATACATCCACACCTTGTGTATTAATCACTTACGAGGACTACCTCTAAAAAGTCACGAGGGCTACAAACTGAACTCACCCATGCTAATGTCTTAGTTACTAGTGACCCCATAGTTACACACACTGAATCCAGCCTCATTAGACAAGAAGAGGATGATAGTAAGCTGTGTCTCTAGAACCAGAATTGGTGATGTGCAAGGGCTGTTAGGTCCATGCCTCCCAATAAGTATGAGCATGTGACCTGGGAGCTCCTTATCTGGGTTGAACATTCTGAAATGCTGCACACAGAGGGTGATCCAGAAAGACATGATGGACCTTGCTATGCATGGGCCCAAGGTGGGAATGACACTTGTATTGAGCATCATTCTGCTATCTGCAAGTAGGATGCCTCAAACCAAAGACCAAATAACTGGCTTTAACTGTTGACTGAAGGTTGATGTCATCATGGCAGGATCAAGTTTGTGTCTGCATGGGAAGTAATGGTTGATAGATCAAGTTTGTGTCTGCATGGGAAGTAATGGCTGATAAGTCTTTCAGTTTTGCATGGATGGCTTGCACCTCCCTCACCATAACTTCCTCTTACTTCCCAAATTTTTCCTACCCCCTCCCCCCGTGTCGTTTTAGTCTCCATCCCAAGGACATCACAATACAGCAAATTTTTATTCAGACTGTATTATAGTAGCAGTGCTTAGTGCTAGGCATCTGATCAGAAAGATTTCCAAATTTGTGGTTTGCCTAACTCTTGTGCACATTCTAATCTGCAAAGTTACTGAAGCCTTTTTCCTTGGTTTTAGTGCCTGTCAGTTTTTCAGACCCACTGAAAACTGCAAAGGTTTGTCCATATTTATTTTGGATCCTACCTTTTCAAGGTAAATCCCCCATCTAGAGGGCCAAATTCAGATTAATCTTTTTCAACCTGACGCCTTTCTGCTTGATAAATTTAACTCCTCAGCCATCAACTGGCAAACATTTTGCAGCATCAGCTCCCTTGACAAATTGCTAGCATTTCCTATAAGGACTCTAATGTCCTTTACCACTTTGTCTTCCCCAACGTTGTCCATTCCTGCACTCATCCTGCATCTCCAGCTCACTAGTTAAGTCTGATAATAAGTCTGTATTCTTCTCCTTTAAAACATCTGTCATCCCCTGCTGCAAATCCCGTAGGCTTTATGGATTTTTCCAAAGCCAAACCTGTTACTGCTCTCAAGCAACCAAGAAGAGTTCAAAAGTAACTCTACTTTTGTTAACTATATTACCACAGCTGTCACAGAGCAGACTGGTGTGTACAATAAAAGGAAGAAACAGTTTACTGTCCATAATAAGGCTGCCATCTCTTCACCACAAAAAGCCCTCAGACAGATTAGAAGAACCTCAAGTGCACCATTAAAAGTGTAAGGCTGAAAACAAGCTTGGGTTTGCTACCTCCATTAAAGACAATCATAAAATATTCAGCTGTCTTATGAAACTTAGAAGTAATACCCAACAATGTTCAAGCTTAATTGCCAGTATCCTAGTGGATAAATTTAGCTCCAGCTTCAGACCACCTACCCTCCCTTTTGTTCCCTCTATTCTGCAGTCACCTCTCCCTCTCCAAACGTCAAGTCCTTTTGGCTGTGTCCATAACCAAGAACATGGCTCATAATAACATAACAGGCTGCCTTATTGTTGGAACCTAGTACTGTCTGCCCAAAACTCACCTAACACTTTTTTAAAGCCAGCTTCTCTATGGGATATGCTACTGGTGCCTAGAAAAGTGTTCAGTGGTGCCACGGCATAAGGGTGGCCTCACCACTGCCCAAACCACTACAGGCTTATCGGCCTCACAACATGACTGAATTCCCTAATGTAGACATATGGTCTCCTGGTCCTAGACTTTGACCAATTTAATTTTCTCAGAGATGATCATGTCTTCTTAACCTAAATATTTTTAAAAAAGAACACTGACAATGGACATTGTGTATACTCTAGGTATTTAAAAAAAAAGAACACTGACAGTGGTCCTTCTGTACATTCCAGGTATTTTAAGAAAGCGACACTGACAATGGACATTCTATACATTCCACCCATCTTGTACTGCTAAAAGCTTTTGATTCAGTCCCACACATTGGCCTTATTGATATGCTAAAATAACTCACCTTAAAACCTTATTTTGTCTGCTGGATGGCCATTTGCCAGGAAGAACTCACAAAATAAAAGTAACTAGTACTTTCTCTGAATGTAAGAATGCCACTATCCCTGTCCCATGTTTTTGGTCCTCTTGTTTTTGGTGTCTACTGTTCCAATATCCACCCCCAGGTTCAAGGCCTTTGGCTAATTACATTTACTAACGATTGCAAACTTGGAGGAATCATCAGCTCCTGCATACTCTCAGATACTCTATGCTGACTCCTCGTGTAGTGAGAGGGTTTTGAATTGCTTGCTAAGAAATGCAGTGTGGTTCTGTTTGTAAAATGGAAATTCCCCAGCTCATGCCACAGCACTGACTGCCCCACAAACTGACAAAAGTTATCACAGACCTGGGTACCTACACCGATACAGTACGATTTGATTATCATATCTCCACTACATTTCACAGATTACTCTACTTAGCCGCTAATCTCCAATAGTATTTTTTTCAAATCAAAAGGAGTCATAGGAACCCCCTACTCATACCTTATCATCCCCGTCATTGAAAATAATACCCCCCTTTGGTACGTACCTAAGCATGTTGCTCAACTTGAGAGACCCCAAACATCCTTAACCAGGATCACAATCTTTGTCGCTCAGCTGCCCAGATAGATGGTCTGCCTTTTACCCATATTTGGTATCTTATAGACTCTTTTGTTGGAACCTGTGCTTATTTTATGAAAAACCTGCTATATTTGATCTCATTGGGCTTTGTAAAATTAATGACTCCTCAAATACCTACAGAAAGGACCTTAATTTCCTTCAGCAAATAAACAGAGGTTGATGACAGGACAAGTTCCTAAACACAACCCATTTCCCACCTTTAGAACATTACTTGTCAGACATAGTAGTACCCTAGCCACATTCAAATTTAGTCTAGACAATTGGATGTTTTTTTAACATATAAATTCATCCCTGGGATAGCACATACAGCTGTCTTTGATAGCTGGCACAGCTGACAGATAGCAAGCCCAAAGGCAGGGTGCATTGTCATATTTCACTAGGCTTCTACATTGTCTGCTTGATTATATGTCTAGTATTTACTTACATACCAAGAGAGAACAGTTGGATAGTTTTTGACAAACTAAGCAACTACTATATTATGTCTTCTTCTCTCATAGGTTACTCCATGTTATGATGTGTAATGCCAATGAACCAGAACTTTCAGGGGTCATAGGACATTCCGGTGATAGGGTAAAAAAAGTATATCATGATAGGCAGAGTTAATAATACAGCAAAGTACTGGCAGCCTCATTGACTCCTTATTTTATGGCTTGAGAGGGGAGTGTTAATTTTTTGCCACTGCCAGATCTCAGGACTAGAACCATTAAATTCAGCTTATAACATAATGTAGCCTTGTTGAGATTAGAATTGGTTGAAGTTAACTATTCACATATACATGAGGTACTTCCAGGGGACACTAGGCTTGCAGTTAGCAGACTTCATATAATGTTGTAATCACTTCCACAGAGCAAAAATTTAATCAAGGACTTGCCAGTAAAGAATGCTACAAATATTTTAGGTTCCATTTACATCTGGCTTTTCATATAGCAGAGTCAGAGTGTATGACCAAGGCAGAGTCAGAGTCATCTGTGGAGAAGCAGGTTGTTGATTTATTCACTTTGTAATAAAATTGAAAGTGAGAAATGTAGATTGTAAAAGAACATTTCCAGCTTCCTGTGAAGTATAGATGAGGAAGAGCTCTATGATAGAATCTGTGTTGGGATCTGCATTACCATATTTCAGGCCACAGCACTGCACAAAACGTATCCAGCCCTGGCATTTCTCTGCCCCTCTGTGTCAGTGTGCACTATATTAATGAGAGGTATCTACCCCCTGTCACTGCACAGTCCTACCATGTATATGTGCCTACTGTAGAACAGAGAAGTATCTCCTCTGCTTCTTTGTACCCCTGCTGTATCTGTACCTACAGCATCACTGAGAAGTATCTCCCCTGTCACTCAACACCCCTACTGTATCTGTACGTACAACATTACTGAGAAGTTATCTGCTCCTGTCACTCCACACCCCTACTGTATCTGTACGTACAGCATTACTGAGAAGTATCTGCTCCTGCCAATATGAAGCTCCACTGTATCTGTACGTACAGCATTACTGAGAAGTATCTGCTCCTGCCAGTATGAAGCTCCACTCTATCTGTCCTACAACATTACTGAGAAGTATCTACTCCTGCCAATATGAAGCTCCACTGTATCTGTACGTACAGCATTACTGAGAAGTATCTGCTCCTGCCAATATGAAGCTCCACTGTATCTGTACGTACAGCATTACTGAGAAGTATCTGCTCCTTTCAATATGAAGCTCCACTGTATCTGTACGTACAGCATTACTGAGAAGTATCTGCTCCTGCCAATATGAAGCTCCACTGTATCTGTCCTACAGCATTACTGAGAAGTATCTGCTCCTGCCGATATGAAGCTCCACTGTATCTGTACGTACATTACTGAGAAGTATCTGCCCATGTCACTCCACACCCCTACTGTATCTGTCCTACAGCATTACAGAGAAGTATCTGCTCCTGCCAATATGAAGCTCCACTGTATCTGTACGTACAACATTACTGAGAAGTATCTGCTCCTGTCACTCCACACCCCTACTGTATCTGTCCTACAGCATTACAGAGAAGTATCTGCTCCTGCCAATATGAAGCTCCACTGTATCTGTACGTACAACATTACTGAGAAGTATCTGCTCCTGTCACTCCACACCCCTACTGTATCTGTCCTACAACATTACTGAGAAGTATCTGCCCCTGTCACTCCACACCCCTACTGTATCTGTCCTACAGCATTACTGAGAAGTATCTGCTCCTGCCAATATGAAGCTCCACTGTATATGTACGTACAACATTACTGAGAAGTATCTGCCCCTGTCACTCCACACCCGTACTGTATCTGTCCTACAGCATTACTGAGAAGTATCTGCTCCTGCCGATATGCAGCTCCAGTGTATCTGTATGTAAATTATTGAGAAGTATCTGCTCCTGTCACTCCACACCCCTACTGTATCTGTCCTACAGCATTACTGAGAAGTATCTGCTTCTTCCGCTACATCTTTACATGCATCACACAACTCCCATGTCTTTTTCTGTGTTATTTTAAAGTCACCTTTAAATGCCATCACATAGCTCCTGTGTCAGTCTGTCTCATTTCAAAGTCACCACACTACCTTCCTTGTCATTTAAGTCATTCAGGCACACTCCCAGACCCCCCCCCATTTCTGTGCTTGTATCATTTCAAAGTTACTCACATGCCTGCACACATCCCTCCTTGTCTGTGTTATTTCAGTCATCTGTACATACCATCCCACAGCCTCAACATAATTTCATTCACCAATGCATGGCACTACACAACCTCCCCACATCTGTGTCTGTATTATTTCAGCCACCAATGGACTGTTATGTGTGCAGCTCTGTCTTTTCAGTTATTCATATGTGCCAGTACAGAGTCTCTGCATATCTGTGTGTGTATCATTTCAAATTACCATACATTTCACAGTCCAGACCCCCATGTCTTTAGCTGCAGCATTCCAATGTCAGCTATACTTGACATCACCTAATTCACCATCTCTGTCTTTCTGTCATTCCATTGAACCATACAGCCCACAACACAACCTCCCCTCATGTCCGTATCTTTTCAAATTCAATCATATAGATCATCACACAGTCCCCATTGTTTATTTGTATAGTTTCAAAGTCACTTGTACAACTCACCACGCATCCCCCCTTGTCTGTGTCTGTATCATTTCAGAGTTCCCATACATGTCACTACCGAACCCCACCGAGACATATCTCTGTCCAGAGTGCTGCTTTATTACTTATCCTGTATGACTGTATTTGGCCCTAGCCTTGTGGTCTCCTGCCCTCCTATGTCCATTATGCATCCTGTATGACCATAGTTGGCCGCAGCATTACTTGTTCTGTATGACTGTACTCATCCCTAGCTTTGTGGTCTCCTGCCATCCTTTGCCCATTATTCTATGACCATTACTTATCCTGTATGACTGTTCTCAGCCCTAGCATTGTGGTCTCCTGCCCTCCTATGCCCATTATTCTATGACCATTTCTTATCCTGTATGACTGTTCTCAGCCCTAGCATTGTGGTCTCCTGCCCTCCTATGCCCATTATTCATCCTGTATGACTGTACTCATCCCTAGCTTTGTGGTCTCCTGCCCTCCTATGCCAATTATTAATTCTGTATGTCTGCACTCGGCCCTAGCATTATGGTCTCCTAAATTCCTATGGCCAGTATTCATCCTGTATGACCATACTCGCCCCTAGCATTGTGGTCTCCTACCCTCCTATGCCCATTAAACAGAATCGCTGAATCTGTATCCGAAAAAGTCATCCATCCATGACGCTTCGCATCTCACCATTATTTGTGTGTGTGTGTGTGTGTGTGTGTGTGTGTGTGTGTGTGTGTGTGTGTGTGTGTGTGTGTGCGTGCGTGTCTGTGTGCGTGCTTGCGCGTGTGTATGTGTGTCTGTGTGTGCGTGCACATTGTGTGTTTGTGTGTATATTGTTACCTTACATTTATTAGTGGATTGTTTTGGTTGAAATTGAATTGTCATCTGTATCAGTCAGTTCATGTTTCATTGGGTGTGGTAGTGTGCCACAGGTGTTTTTGTGTGAGATCATCTAGCAGTGTAGAGGTTTATCCCTTTCCCCAATGTTGTATAATCTCAGAGTTGGCAAGTCTGTTGTAGTGCCAGCATGGGGTGTGCGGGGAGGGGGCAAGCTTCCAACAGAACTGCTTGTTTAATGAAGATTTTTGTTATTTATAGTGGTATAGTCTCTGTTATGATTTTTTAATAGAATTTACTGTGATGAGAAGCATTTTGGACAGATGTTCTTACAATTGTTATTGCAGTGATCCACCCATGGCACAACTCAGACTTCCCACTTCTGTCTGCAGAACATTCCATACCACTCATAGCCATCCATTTCATGTCTTTATTCAGGGCACTAAAGAATTAGCCACCAATGGCAGTAGTCAAACATAGCATTGTAGAGTCTCCCACCCATGTCCATTGTGTAGGTCTGGTGAGTCTATGTCCACAGCAGTTTATCCATCTGTGATGCTGTAAAGCTCCAGCAGGTCTGTGTGTACAGCTTTGCAGTCGTCCATACATTGTCACTGCACAGTCTCATCAAATGTGTGCCCCAGAACTGAGCGGATGTATCATCAGTACACAGTGCACACCCGACTACATCTTTGTCTACGGGGATGAGCAGTGCCGGTGGTGAATGACTGCAGTGCTGTGACCTGCTCTTCTCTGTTAACAGTGTGATAGGAAGCAGGAAACAGCTCTTGTCTAAAACCAGTATACTTTTTCTTCTGTGTCTCTAAGGTTATGAAACCCTGTCGTCCCATCCTGCGTCTGTTGCTGCAGCAGTTACTACTGCATCAGTCCCCGTGTGGCAAGATCGAACTATCGCTTCTTCCAAATTACGTATGCTGGAGTACTCTGCATTCATGGAAGTACAGAGAGATCAAGAAACGGTAATGTTCCTTTATCTTATTTTTTGGTGGGGGGGGCACAATGCAGCCTTTATTTTTCAGTATTTTGATTTCTGTTCTTATGGCATTTGTCTTCTGCTGCTGTTGTGGTCTCTGAGCCTAGAGGCATCTCATTGCATTGGCCTCTCTTACTCTCCCAGTAGATAATTAGTCAGCCAGTTATAGTGTTAGTGGCAACAGTAAACTCCCAGCCCTTTCTTTGTCATTAGCACTCTGGTGACCACTCTGCTTGGTAAAGCATGCTCTTTGGAATAGAACAGGAGCTCCCTGACCCACATATAGAGGCCAGGGTTGCAGTTATTCTGTTCTTCCTTCTACCACAGAATAGCATCTGGCCATGTTTTTGTTAGTGTGGCGTACTCAAGGTTTATTTTATGCTTGTGATTAGTACCCTGGTTTAGCTGCTGTAAACAGACCCCCCCCGGTTTAGTTGCTGTAGACAGCCCCCCCTGATTTAGTTGCTGTAGATAGGCCCCCTTGGTTTAGTTGTTGTAGACAGGCCTCCTTGGTTTAGTTGCTGTAGACAGAACCTCCCCCCGATTTAGTTGCTGCAGACAGACCCCCCCCCCCGGTTTAGTTGTCGTAGACAGACCGCCTGGTTTGATTGCTGTAGACAGACCACCCCCATTTAGTTACTGTGGACAGCTGCCTCCCCCAGTTTAGTTGCTGTAGACAGACCTCTGTGGTTTAGTTGCTGTAGACAGACTCCCTCCCCCCGGTTTAGTTGCTGTAGACGGGCCCCCTTGGTTTAATTGCTGTAGACAGGCCCCCCCCTCTGGGTTTAGTTCCTGTAGACAGCCCCCCCCGGTTTAGTTCCTGTAGACAGCACCCCCCAGTTTAGTTCCTGTAGACAGCCCCCTATGGTTTTGTTCCTGTAGACAGACCCCCCCTCTGGTTTAGTTCCTGTAGACAGACCCCCCCTCTGGTTTAGTTGCTGTAGACAGCCCCCCCTCGGTTTAGTCCCTGTAGACAGCCCCTGGTTTAGTTCCTGTAAGACAGCCCCCAGTTTATTTGCTGTAGACAGCCCCCGGTTTAGTTCCTGTAGACAGACCCCCCCCCTCCCTCCGGGTTTAGTTCCTGTAGTCAGACCCCTCCCCCCTGGTTTAGTTGCTGTAGACAACCCCAGTACACCTTTTGCATGTGGCCGCACTAAGAAGATCTGTAGCTATCATTCCAGTAGCACTGCTGTGGATCAGTCCCACCCGATTTCTTCCGAACCCCTGACTCCTTCCCTTGACATGAGCAGAGCGTCTTTAAACAATGTGAATTTTTAATGCGTCTCCTCAGAGAGAGAAGCAAGCAGACAGACAAAAAAGCAAGGGCCTTGGTCCTGTCAGTACAACTTCAGAGCACACCTGTAGACTAGCAGTGACCTTGCTGCCATCAAAGTGCCTGTACAGTTTGCTTCCATCCTGTATGCACTATACAGCAGGCCACAGTTTAGCCCTCTGCATACCTTTCACTTTTCAGGGCAGCAGTTATTTTTTTTTTACAGAAGTATTGTACTGTTAGTGGTCGTAAAAAAAGGGTTTATACCACTCAACCAGCACATTGACAGACCAACTCCCTAGTCGGTGAGCAGGTCTCAGGCTACTGAGACGCCCAGAAATAAGAGAAGCAGTGCATGTCTGAGCACTTTGAAGCAGTGCTTTAAGACGTACAATATAAACTGATGCCTTGTTTGTAGCTATTTATCTTTAATTACTAGTGTCACATTGAGGATGTTTTTTGTAATTCCCATGTCTTCACCTGTCCTTTGCTGTTCAGCCACTGCTTGAAATCTCCCTGGACTCTAGGAGTACATCCTTCTTCCCTGAAGCAGCACCACATCTTTTGCAAAGATCTCTCTCCAAAGCACCAAAAGAGCCCTTTCATTAAGTGGGTCACTCTCCTGAGAACGAGAATTACGGAGGGAATGAGATACTTCTCACCAGTAATCTGTGACCAGTCTGATTGGGTATCGTTGAGGTTTGATTTCTAGTGAAGTGCTAGTGATACTATTAAATCCACTTCCATTCCTTGTTCTAGGCAGTACAGGCAGACTATAACAAGAGGAGTAAACATGGAACAAACTAGGCTTCAAGTTGAATTTGTATTTTACTGACTACAGCTTTCTTATGTCTACATCTGTCTCACACATTATGAAGCTAATGGTGAACGTCTTTATCTGGTTATGAACCCAAAGGCAAGTGACCTGTAGGAGGTAACAGATGTCCACACCAGATTGAACTGTTATTCCAGAATTTTAAGCTTTCTGCCATATTAATCTCACCCCCATATTCAATCTCTCATTCCATTCCATGTCCAAGGCAGTTACTACCTTGCTGGGTCTGATGTGACCCTAGCCCCATGTCAAAAGTATAACAACAGAAAAGGGTATTTTCTTTGCCTAGATGCAACATTCAAGAAACCTGTGAGTCAGGACTTGACATTAGAAGTGAGAGGTGAGATCAGCTGGCAGGTAACGTGCTGACATCACACATCAGGTACTGCTATGTTTTTGCATTTTTTTTTTCACAGACACTAGTGCATATGATGCCTCTTGATTTCTGACATGTGTTCTGTCACATACCACTGAAATGTGACATCTGCTTCTGCCCTAATGCTGTAGCACTCATGCTGTTAGCTCTCAACTGTCCACCTGTTTCCCTTATAGTTTTTGTCTGCTCCTTAATGTATGCTAATGCAGAATCTGTTGTTTTAGCAACTTTCTAGGAGCAATAATTAAAATCTGTCCCATATTTTTGGTGTTTGCCCCCCCCCCCCAAATTTCATGAACCTAAAAGGTTGAGAGAGATGCAGATGGTCCTTCTTAGTTCATAGGATCCTCGACTATACATGAACCCCGACTTACACTCTGGTTGAGCCAGTTATCTGAACACTGGTCTGCAGTAATCAAGGCAAACACCTTGCCATTTGCCAGTGATCTGTTAGAGTTGTGGGACTCTGTCGTTCATGAAACTACCTGCACTGTCATGTGTATGTAGTGAATATCTGCAGATGGTCTACTTTAGCGGTCTGAAACCGATGGTGAAAACCGAGCTACTTCAGACATTGAGTCGTTCAGGTGAAAAGAACAGTGTGTAGAGTGTGTAATCCTAAGCAGCCCCCACATCAGCTGCCCGTCAGCATTTTGATCTCATCATCTGACGTAAGCTATTTATGTTGGATGGAGTCTGTGCTAGTTGCAGTCAGGAGTTTGACAAAAAGACTAAAGCAGAAGCTCTGGTTAGACAGGCAATCATTGAGAAGTAATGCATTCGGAACATAATATTATGCATCAGAGCATGGGGTCTTTTCACTAGCAGTTGATGCTTATGTGCAAACATGACCTCTTTGTTGTCACTGTGGAATGTCTTTAACACTTTGTATGTTTTACTTTTGTACAGTTTAGCAAACACCTCTTTGTACACATTGGCCAGACGAATCCCTCATATAGTGATCCAGTCCTGGAGGCTGTTGACATCCGTCAAATTTATGACAAGTTTCCTGAAAAGAAAGGCGGGCTGAAAGAACTTTATGAGAAAGGCCCACAAAATGCATTCTTCTTGGTGAAATTCTGGGTAAGTTTGGGGTCTTGTGACATAACATTGTCAGACTAAGCTGCAGTCATCTGCGGAGTTTGCCAGGTTTATTTTACAGTGCTTGTCTGTTCAATATCGTAAAACATGTCTGCACACTGACTTCATAAAAGATGCGTTTTGCTTTTGTAACACAGCTCACGGGAAGACCAGCATTGTATAGTATTGAAGATCTCTGGCTTTGTGTTGTACAGTTTTCAGCATCTTTCAGGAATGCTTTTATTGTTTATATAACCACATACCGCCCTGCCTTGACATTTCGCTCATTTGTTTGCACAGCCACAAAGAACCACAAATTTGACTGGTAGGTAAAGCCCCCTGTATGTTTGCATTCTTCACTCTGTAAATTTGACTGTACACTCTGTGTTTTCATACTGCTCTTCTCATCAATATTTAATTTTCTAGGGTTAAAGCTTGTCTACTCATCACTTGCTTTAATACTTCAACTCTAATTACTGACAACAGCTATTACTTTCATATACCTGAAGAAATGACATCATCAGTACAGTGTTGCATGTTTTTTGTTACACATTAAGACATTGTACGTTTTTGACTGTATTTCCTTTACTTTTGATTGTAGTTTTAAAATGCTTCCCAACAGGTATATCTCACAGTTAGAGATCCATTCTCCATCTGTGACAGACTGAGTACATGAAGATTCTGGACTGACCCATTGTTTACCTCTGTTAGATTTGTTACCCCCTTATGTAAAGTAGATCTTGGTTTCAGCCCTGCTCCTTATCAGTGCAAGTTCCTGCCCCTCCTGTTGTTATGTAAGCTTCTGTTCCCCCTTCTTATCTACACTTCTCTCTTAAACACACTAGCTGCTGGCCTACCTCCGCATTACTGTACTCAACGTCTGACAGCGCGTGCACGCACGCACACACACACACACACACACACACACACGCACACACGTACAGTGTTTCTTGGTGATCATTTCTTCCCTAACTTGTTAATGTAGTATTTTGGCCAGCCTCTTCTCATCTCCCCTCCACATTCCTTTCTCACTTCCACCAGCGAGTACAGACTGAAGATGTTCTTCGTGTTTCACTGTTGCAGTCATCACATTTGGGTTATCCCTGCCAGGGTAGCCCTCGGCAGGCCAGAATACCAGAGACTTAGTATTTTTGCATAGGTTGCTGTCACTTGAGGACTGACGTCAGGTCATCAGTGGTATAAAGGAAGGCATCCGACATCATTACATCAGTCTTTCTTGCTGTGGAGCCCGAAGCAGTTCGCATGAGTGCCGGTTGGCCGCTACCTGAGTTTCATTTCCGAATTGAAGTTGAATTCTTTGAAAGCTAGGTACCCCATTGGGGATCCTTTTTTCTGGCACTAACCCATGTCAGAAAAAGTTAGTAATTGTCTGCCTGAGGAAAGCAAATACCACACAGGGACTTCCACTCTTACTGCGTCACTTGTCTAGGCTCAGACCACGACGTCCCTCATCACTTCTGTGCTTTGTTTAACCCCAGAACTATTCGTCATCAGGCCCTTATTGTAGCCAGATATTTCCGTTTACAGTCCTCGAATTCCAATATGGCTTCAGTAAGCCGTCCGACAGCAGATCTTCTGAAAAAACGTAAAGATAGAGACAGACCGCACAGGACCAAACCTTCTGACGACGCTTCCGTTAAGCTGGTCATCAGTCCTCTGGAACTCAGTGAGGTGCTTTCGGAGCCCCTGATGCCGGCTTCAGTTAATTCACAGGCCGCTGCTGAGACCCTTTCAGAGTCTGGTATGTCGCTGAACTCTTCTTCGTCTAAGGATCCTGTGGTCGTCTCTACCTTGGATGGGTCCGGAGCCGCTGTGCAGGCTCTGGCTTCCGAGGAAGTCCTTTGCAACACCGAATCCCGACATAAACCGATGCCTTCTTTCCACGGCTCCCATTCTTTCAAAACCAACCGAGTTCCTTAGGCCCAGGGGTCAGACCACACCCAAGAAACCGACTACCCATTCTCAGGCATCTGCTCCCTTGCCTCAGTGTCATATGCTTAAAATGGCAGAAGACCTTATCATGCTGATTAGGGGAAGCCAAGCCACTCCCTCAAAAAGGAAAAGAGATCTGTCTCCAGTAGTTTTGTCTGAACAAGAGTCAGATGAATCCAATGCATCTGACTATGAAGACATGCAGCCCCTCTCCACATATGAGGATACTGATGCAGAGGAATCCATTCCTTCAGCCTCTCCCCAGTGGATTTTTCCTTTGGGGAAACCCTGCATACCTTAAGGGAGCATTTCCAATGGGAGAGTCAAGACTTCCCACATTCTAAAAAGGGACTCAAAGAGTTCCTGGACCTTCCACATCACAGGCCTAGTCATCCCCCCAGTCCAAGATGTGGTGGATGATGTCTTCCTTGAATCCAGCTTGACTCCAGATGCCCTCCCTCCTGCTCCCAGAAACCCAGACAGGTACTACAGAGTAGACTCACACAAATATCTTTTTTAAAAATCCAACAGCTGACCCTGAGGTCATTACTCAAGGGCCTAAAGAGATTAAAGCAACCTCAGCTAAGAATCCCACCCCCTCAGACAGGGATTCCCAAGCAATGGACAGATGGGGTAAAAAGTGTACACCTCAGCTACTCTTGCTGTCAGGGCAGTAAATTGTCAGTTCCATATGCTTAAGTATCAGCAGCATACCTTGGAACTCCTTATACAAAAATGTCCCCTTTCCTGCATGGGCAGAATCTAAAGATATACAGGACTTAATGCATTCTGCTGGTCAAGTTACCACAATTTGCACTGTGGATGTTCTTCATCTCACATTGCTGCAGTCCTTACATATGGGTAGTCCGCTGTCCTCGGTCGGCCCGAATACCAAAGTATTAGGCTGACGTCGGTCATGGGCGCTCAGATCTGACATCAGAGCGTCAGGGTATAAAAGCGCATGACCGACGTCATATCCTCAGTCTTTTTTGCCGCATGGTCCGATGCAGAAGCAGCGTTGCAAGTGCCGTTCGGCGTTCTGAAATTTTCATATTCTGAGTTTCAGACCGGAACCAAGTTGGGCTAAGTACCCCGTTGGGGAATATTATTGTTTTTTCTTGCCTCAGTTAATTCCGGATGTCAGAAAAAGTGAATAATTGTATTTCTTGTGGGAAACATAGGGATTATCACTCTCTTTGCATTCCTTGTTTGGGACCGGACCACGACGTAGTCGGGTGTCGGTTTTGTGCTAGGTTTAATAAGCGCACTATAAAAAGAAGGTTAGATTGTGCCAGGTTAGTCTTTGGTAAGCGGTGTAATTATAATATGCCGTCGGATCCTCCGACGCCCGCTTCCACGAAGAAGCGCAAAGACAAATCCTTGAAACCTAGACAGGTGGATTCGTCCGTTTCGGACGCCGGTCCTGCAGAAACTACAGTGGAGCAAGTGGATCCGGCTGAAGTTTCTGTTGAGTTTCAGGGGGAAACTTTGATTTTGCAGGATGTGGCCTCACAGGAGTCAGGTCAAGCTGAAGGGGCCTCTCAGGTTACTGTTCTCCCTTCTATGCCTAAGGTGGTTAGGCCTTCTGCTACTATTTCTAAGGCTTCTTCTAAGGGCAGGTCTGTTTTGCCTTCCTCTGGTGTCCCTTCAGGTACTTCATGGTCTGTGCCTAAAAAGCACATGCTTAAAATGGCAGAAGATTTGATTACTTTAATTAGAGGTTCTATGCCCCCTCCTGATAAGAGGCCCAGGGTGGAGCCAGAGTTGGAAAGTTTGGATCAGGCCTCAGATGACTCGGACTCTTCTGCTGAAGATATTCAAGATTTTCCCCCTTATTCGGATTCTGATGCAGAGGATTCCACTCCTTCTGCTTCTCCTCCAGAGGATTTTTCATTTTCAGAAACTCTGCATTCCATGAGGGAGCATTTTAGGTGGGAAGGACAGGATTTCTCTGATTCACGGAAGAGGCTTAGGGAATTCTTGTTTTTACCACAGCATAGACCCTTGGCTATACCTCCTGTTTTGGATGTTGTTCAAGATGTTTTCTCGGAGGCTTCCCTTAATCCAGATTCTTTGCCTCCTGTGCCAGTTAAACCGGACAGGTATTACAGGGTGCCTGAGGCTCATAAATATCTGTATAAGAGTCCTAGGGCGGACCCAGAAACTATTAGTCAGGGGCCTAAGGGTGTTAGAGCTTCTGTTGTAAAGAATCCGGTTCCTCTAGATAAGGAAGCTAGAGCTTTGGATAGATGGGGTAAGAAGGTGTATACCTCTTCTACTTTAGCAATGAGGGCTTTGAATTGCCAGTTTCATATGTTGAAATATCAGAATTTCCTCCTTTCTCAGCTAAAATCTAAAGTGGATGCTTTGGCAGAGGGCATAGAGTGTAAAGAATTGCAGGATTTAGTACATGTCTCTGAACAGGTGGGTAAGCATTCTTTGCAGTGTGGTTTTGATGCTGTGCAGGCCTCTTCTAGGGTGGCTGCCACTGGTTCAGTTCTTCGTAGGCACGCCTGGCTTAAGGATCAGAATTTGTCCGAGCATGTTAAGACTAGAATTCTGGATGCCCCTTTACAGTCTGAAGTTTTGTTTGGTACCCCTGTGGAGTCAGTTTTGAAGAAAATGGAAGACAAGGCTAAGTCCATGCAGACTGTTAAAGATTTTTTGCAGGTGCAACCTCCAAAGTTTAGTATAAATTGGCCTACTAAGGGGTGGACCTACCCTTCTTCTGATTCTCAGTCTAGGGGTAGATCTAGACGTGGCAGAGGCAGAGCTCACAGTACATTCAGGCCTAGAACTTGGAGTTCACCTGCACAATCTGCAGGTGAGGGCAGGGGCCAGTCCTTTCGTAAACAGGCCCAATGACCTGCATTTTCAGCTGCCAGATTCTTCTTCCCTGGCAGCTCCTTTGGGAGGAAAGTTAGCACTCTTCAAGCAAAACTGGCTTTTAGTCACCCAGGACAAATGGGTATTGGACATTATAAACCGAGGCTACAAGTTCTATTTCCATACATTGCCTCCTTTCAAAGGCATGCCAGACGTTCCTCCTCGGCAAAGGATAGAGGCTCACAAGCAGATTTCTTTACTTCTTCAAATAGGAGCTATACAGCCAGTTCCTCTGTCAGAAGTGGGACTCGGATTTTATTCTCGCCTGTTTCTAGTACCAAAGAAAGGGAACACGTGGAGACCAATTTTGGATTTATCTATCCTCAACACTTATCTGGACATTCCAAAGTTCAAAATGCTGACGTTACAACAGCTTTTACCTCTGTTGGGAAAAGATCACTGGATGGTAACTCTGGATCTCAAAGAGGCTTATCTTCATGTTCCTATCAGGCCCAGTTGCAGGAGGTACCTGCGTTTTCGGGCTGGAAATTTACATTATCAGTTCTCTGCATTGCCCTTTGGCTTATCTACTGCCCAGAGTGTTCACAAAGGTTCTGGCTCCAGTGATAGCCTTTTTCAGGTTATGAGGAATACAGATTTATCCTTATTTGGACGATTGCCTGATTATTGCACAACACAAAGACGAACTTCTGCATCATCTACAGTATGTGATGGTAGTGTTAAGATGCCTAGGGTATTCTGTGAACGAAACAAAGTCCAGTCTAGTACCCTCTCAGGACATGTGCTTTCTGGGTGTGAGACTGAATACAGCTTCCCAGATGGCCTTTTTGACCCCGGACAAACAAAGAAGTCTTTCTCTTTATTTCCATCAAATGTCTCTACAGTCCAGGCTGACTGCAAGGACAGTCCTTCAAGCCTTGGGGTTCATGGCATCTTGTATTCTGGTGCTTCCCAATGCCAAACTGCATATGAGGAAGCTTCAATGGTATCTCAAAAATGTATGGACACAACACTGCCAAGATCTAGACACTGTCATTCAGATAATACCTTGCATTCAGAAAGAATTTTTGTGGTGGGCTCAGGAATGTCACCTAAACAAGGGACTCTCTGTGACCCGACCAGAGGCGAGTCAGATTCTAACGACAGATGCCTCGGACAAGGCTTGGGGAGCACACCTCAATGGAAAATGGGTGCAAGACACGTGGCCTGTCAGACTTCAACATTTGCATATCAACTTGAAGGAGATGTTAGCAGTCCAATTTGCATTGATGGCTTTCAAGGATTTACTTCACCCAGGACAGGTGTTGATTCAAACAGACAACACTACTGTCATGTGGTACATCAACAAGCAAGGGGGAACCCATTCTACCCTCTTTGCAGGCAAGCGATGATTTTGTGGGAGACTGCTCTCAGTTTACACCTCAATCTTCAGGCAAGGTTTCTACCAGGAGCACAGAACTCCTTAGCGGATGTGTTGAGCAGACAAATTGTGGATCCTCACGGTGGAAACTGGATCCTCATGTGTTTCAAAAGTTGACAGTGTTATGGGGGACTCCAGACATAGATCTGTTCGCTTCTCCACTGAATTACCAGTTGCCAAAGTTTTGCACAAAAAGGTTTCATCCCACAGCTTGGAAGGTGGATGCTCTATCATTCAGTTGGAGCAATCTTCATGTCTATGCCTTTCCACCTCTGCCTCTCATTCCCAAGGTACTCCTGAAGGCCAGAATAGACAAGCCATCCTTGATTCTGATGGAGCCGCATTGGCCTCGACAGCACTGGTACCCACTACTGAGGAGTTTGGCACGGGAGCCTCCATGGCCTCTGCCTTTGATTCCGCATCTTTTGTCTCAGGAGGGCAATCACTTCCTCAATGTCAAGATTCAGTCTCTGCATCTCACAGCCTGGCATATTCTGTTTTAGACCCTGGAGGGTCTCAGCTTCCACAACAAGTTTTGAATGTTATTTTGGAGGCCAGAAGGCCTAGTACAAGGAAAGTTTACGCTGATAAATGGAGGAGATTTTTTCTTTGGAGCAAAGCGAAGGACTTTGATGTTTCCAAGCCTGATTTAAGTGTTTCTCTTCAATATCTTACTGAGTTATTGGACAAGGGTTTGTCTTTCTCCTCGATAAAGGTTCATGCTGCAGCCATTTTGCTCACTATGACTGTGACCCTCCTTTATTTTCCCATCCTTTGTTTAAGCAATTTCTTAGAGGGGCAAAGAACATAAGACCCCCACGTAGAGCTCCTACTCCTGCTTGGGATCTCAATTTTGTGTTGGAAAAGCTTACTCTACAACCTTTTGAGCCTGCAGCTAGTGCCGAGTTAAAGTATTTATCATGGAAGACTGCTTTTTTGTTGGCCATTACCTCTGCAAGAAGGGTTTCTGAATTACAGGCCCTTATGGCAGTGGAACCTTTCCTGATTTTTCATAAGGATAGGGTATCTTTGCGTACTAATCCTTCCTTTATGCCTAAAGTGGTTTCTAGTGTGGCCTTGAACCAAACTATTCATTTGCCTACTTTTTATGCAAACCCCCAAAATAAAGGGGAGAAGATTTTGCATACTTTGGATATTCACAGGCAGTTACGTTATTATTTGAGCAGAACCAAGGGGTTCAGGCAGTCTCAGCAGTTGTTTGTTTCTTTTGCTTTGGGTTCTCAGGGAAAACCTGTTTCAAAACAAACTATTTCTAAATGGATTGGGTTTTGTATTTCTTTCTGTTATTCCCATCATGGTAAGGAGATTCCGGCTGGAATCAGGCCTCATTCCACTAGGGCTACTGCCACTTCTACTGCCTTTCTAAGGGGGGTAGCTACAAAAGATATTTTGGAAGCAGCCACTTGGAGTTCAGTGCATACTTTTTCCAAGCATTACCACCTTCCTCTTTATTCTAAGTCTAGGGCTGGATTTGCCACTGCAATTTTACAGGGCATTTTAGCAGCCCCTAATGCTTTATGATTTTGCCATCCTCCCTTTACCTCTGCTTTGGGATTCTACCCATATGTAAGGACTGCAGCAATGTGAGATGAAGAACATAGTACAGTTTTGTACCTACCATAAATGTAGATGTTCGAAGATCCACATTGCTGCAGTCCAATCCCTCCCTCCTTCCCCTCTGTAGTTTGGCATGGTTATATGGTTTGGGTGATGGTTGTTGTTGGGCATGTTTTTGGGAGGTATCCTGTTTTTGGGCTGTGGCCTTTCTTTTTAGGGCCTTCTGACATCTGGGGCAAGAAAAGACTGAGGATATGACGTTGGTCATGCGCTTTTATACCCTGACGCTCTGATGTCAGATCTGAGCGCCCATGACCAACGTCAGCCTAATACTTTGGTATTCGGGCCGACCGAGGACAGCGGACTACCCATATGTAAGGGCTGCAGCAATGTGGATCTTCGAACATCTACATTTATGGTAGGTACAAAACTGTACTTTTTGACGCCCTAGAAGCTTCTTGCAGGGCAACAGTCACCGGATCTGTCATTAGAAGACATGCATGGCTTAAGGAACGACCCCTGCCAGACCATGTCAATTCAAAATTGTTGGATGCATCCTTGCACAAAGATAACTTGTTTGGTACTAAAGCAAAAGTGGTCTTAAAAAAGATGGAAGAAAAAGCAAAATCTATGCAGACTGTTAAAGATTTCTTACAGGTCCAGCCCCCTAGGTTCAGCAGGCATTTTCCCTCCAAGCACTGGTCCTTTCCTGCTCCGAGTAGACAGGGCCAGCCTAAGCCCTGTGGAAACAGACCCCCCAGACAGCAGCCCCAGGAGTTGCAGAGATCTAAGCAGTGGACTACCTCCACTTCAAAACCAGGGAGTTCTAAGCCACTCCCTTATGGTAAGAACTCACAGTGACTCACCCCTTCCCAACCTTGCCTCTGCCCACCTTCACATACCCCTAGGAGGAAAACTCTCCTTTCACTCAAGCACCTGGGCCCACCATTACCAAGGACCAATGGGTTCTGAACATTGTATCTCAGGGGTACAAATTCTCCTTCCACACTCTTCCAACCCCAAGAGGGTTCCAAGATCTACCTCCAAATCAGTGGGCAGAGGCTCAAAAGCAAATCCATTCCCTGCTCTCCTTGGGGGCAGTAGAGCACGTTCCTGCAGAGCAGATAGGCCAAGGCTTCTACTCCAGACTTTATTTGGTGCCCAGAAAAGAAGGCACCTGGCACCCCATCCTTGATCTATCCATTCTAAACACTTTTCTGGTGATCCCAAAATTCAAAATGCCCACCCTCCAGCAGCTGCTACCCATGCTCTCCAAGGACACCTGGCTAGCCAGACTGGACCAAAAAGAGGCCTACCTCCACATTCCTATTAGGGAGTCCTGCAGAAAATATCTCTACTTCAGGGCAGGATCTCAACACTTTCCATTCTTTGTGCCTCCCTTTGGCTTATCTACTGCTCCCAGAGTTTTCACAAAATGCCTGACTCTGGCCATTGCCTTTTGCAGACAAAGAAATATTAAAATTTACCCCTACTTAGACGACTGCTTAATTCAGGCAGACAGCCAGGAAAGTCTGCTCAAAGACCTGGCCTTTGCAAAGGACCTACTAACCTCCCTAGGGTACACAATCCGTGAAAAGAAATCCAAACAAGTACCACCCAAAGGATAATCTTCTTGGGAGCAAGTCTGGACACAGCATCCCAGATGGCATGCCTTACACCAGAGAAACACATTTTCCTATCAGCTTACTTCTCTCAACTGGCCACCAGGCCTCAGCTTTCTGCAAGGAAAATCCTGCAAGTCCTGGGGTTCATGGCCTCTTGCATACTCCCCATGCCATATGCCAGACTGCATATGAGGAGACTTCAGTGGTACCTAAAGAGCCTTTGGTGTCAACACACTCGAGATCTGGAAACTCTTCTGCTTATTATTCCTTAGCTGAGGAAAGAATTTCTTTGGTGGGCAACAGCCTGCTCCCACAACAAAGGACTGCCCTTCTCCCCACACCCCGCTGCCCAGACCCACACCACAGATGCATCAGACTATGCTTGGGGTGCACACCTGGGTGGCAGGTGCATACAGGGCCAATGGAACCCCCAGCAACTCCCCCTGCACATCATTCAAGAAGAGATGATGGCTGTGCAGCAGGCCTTGACAGCTTTCAAACCCCTTCTCTCTCCAGGGGTTCTCCTGATCAAAACAGACACCACCACTGTGATGTGGTACATCAACAAGCAGGGAGGGACTCACTCCTACCCACTGTGCAGGCTGGCCATGACCCTTTGGCTCACAGCCTCTTCCATGCAAGTACACATGTTAGCACAATACCTGCCAGGTCCTCTCACCTCCCTGGCAGACCAATTAAGTAGAAAGCTCTTGGGCCCCCATGAGTGGCAGCTCAACAGAAACACCTTCTTCCTAATAGCTCAGAAATGGGGAACCCCGGAGGTTGACCTCTTTGACTCCCTGTCCTTCCCCTGGGTCAATCTAAAGGTCTATGCCTTTCCTCCACTACCTCTCATTCCCAAGATACTGCTCAAAATCAGGGAGGAAAAACCAAGGACCATTCTTATAGCTACAGACTGGCTTCGCCAGCACTGGTTCCCCTTGCTGCTCAGCCTGTCCCCACTACCACCATGTAATCTTCCTCAGATTCCAAACCTCCAAACCCAGAGGGAAGGTGAATTCATGCAACCCCAATTGCAGACGCTCAGTTTGGCAGCTTGGCTTATATCCTAACCCCCGACCAATCTGCCATCCTCAGTAAACAGGTTCTGGATGTTGTCAGTGAGTCCAGATGCCCTAGCACCAGAAAGTGTTATGCAGATAAATGGAAAAGGTTCTACACCTGGATCCAGACTAAGGGGGCCAATATGTCACAGCCCTCCATCCCTCTCATCCTGGATTACTTAGCTGACCTGCTACACAATGGTCTCTCTTTCTCCTCTATAAAAATTCATGCCTCTGCTCTTTCTGCTCATTTTCCCACTGATCAGCCTCTTTTTCACGCCCTCTGACTAAACAGTTCCTCAGAGGGGCTAGCAACTTGAGACCCACCCCCAGAAGGGCACCAACACCAGCTTGGGACCTTAACTTTGTCTTGGAAAAGCTCACCCTGCCCCCTTTCGAACCAGCTTCTTCTGCAGAGTTAAAATTTTCTCTCCTGGAAGACAGCCTTCCTCCTGGCGATCACTTCAGCCAGAAGAATCTCTGAGCTGCAAGCACTTATGGCTGTGGAATCCTTCATCATCTTCCATGCAGACAGGGTATCCTTTAGAACTAATCCATCCTTCATGCCCAAGGTGGTGTCCAGTGTGGCTCTCAACCAATCCATCCATTTACCCACTTTATTTCCTAACCCCCAAAACAAGGGAGAAAGGGTTATACATTCTCTTGATGTGCACAGACGGCTTAGATACTATCTGGACTGGACTAAATCCTTCAGAAAGTCTGATCAATTGCTGGTTAGCTTTGCTACAGGGGCAGAAGGCAAAGCCATCTCCAAGCAAACCATTTCCAAATGGATAGCACACTGCATCCATTTCTGCTACAAACAGTATGGAAAGCCTCCTCCCAAGGGGGTCAGGACACACTCCACCAGAGCAGCCTCCAGCTCTGCAGCTTTCCTTAGAGGAGTCCCCACCAGGGACATCCTGGAGGCTGCCACCTGGACATCTGTTCACACTATCACCAAGCATTACCACCTGTCTGTCTTCTCCAAATCCAGGGCAGGGTTTGCCTCTGCCGTCTTGTAGGGCATGCTAGCCAGCCCCTAGCTTCCTTGGCTGCCTCCACCCATTTCCTCAGCTTTGGGAATCTACCCAAATATGCTGACTGCAGCAGTGAAACACTAAGAACATAGTGCAGCTGTGTACACTTACCATAAATGTAGCTGTTGGAGTGTACTCACTGTTGCAGTCCTGGTTTCCCTCCCTTTCTCCTTGTGTTACTCTTCTTCCTTGTTCTCCTTTCCTTACGAGGGACATACTGGTATTTATTTTCCACTGGTGGGGTTCTTCCACCAAAGCCTGGCCTCCTACTTTGGGGGGACTACTACAGTCTGCTGCCTTACTTTATACCACTGACGACCTGACTTCAGTCCTCAAGTGACAGCAACCGACACAGAAATACTAAGTGTCTGGTATTCGGGCCGGCCGAGGGCTACCCTGACAGGGATAACCCAAATGTGATGACTGCAACAGTGAGTACACTCGAACATCTACATTTATGGTAAGTGTACACAGCTGTACTTTTCTTCGGCTGTTTATATGATGCTCATACCAGCTGTGCACCACCGCTGTAACTGGGAATTTTACAAACACGTTAAGAATAAGATACTTCACCATAGGAAGTCTTCAACAAACAACATCACTTTGAACTTAACAGAAAAATTGCCACTCTAGTGAACCACTGGTGCTAAAATCTGAATTTGTGAAATGCTTGAATTAAGTTCAAGAAAAGGACAGATGAATTAAACATTTTCTTCCTTTTGACAGAACCTCTGTGTGTCATTTTCTTGCTGCCAGCAAAAGCGAAACATGGAACACATTCCACTAACAAATGAGTCATTAATAATTTGGCACAGTTACTGGAATCACTTACCATTCAGCCAAGTACCGTAGGTAGGGGTGATTTCAGCTACCCATCCATTAACCTGGGAAGCATACATGACCATTAACATGCAGGCTCAAAGATTTCAGTTTGCCAGTTTACGTAGCATTACACACACTAACAGCTTCAAAAAAGAACTAAAAAAACTTTCTCCAGAAAACTTGGTTATGCCCCTGCCACGACCCCACTTAATCCGGATTCTGTCATCTGTCTCTCCCACTTTTGAGCAGCAAGTTTTCTGGCTCTATTCTATTTATGTAATGCTGTTGAACTATATAATCGGTATGAAATGTATGACACATATCTTTATAATTACTTGTTTTTTGATGTTATGTTTCTTTATCTATTTTTCATGCTTATACAAAACTGTTCTGTCTTACTATGTGTACTGTGAAATTGTCTTGGTTACTTTCTTATGAAACCTATTAATGTAATATTGTCATTATTTTTCTTGGAGTTTTTCTCCTCGGGTCTTCACTGAAAATGGGCCTGTGCTCAGTTGGACCAGCCCGATAAACAAATGTGAAATAAATAAATAAGTAAATAAATACATTTCTAGACTTTGTCAATGCATATGCCCTGGAGCAGTTAGTCTGTGCTCCCACAAGTGGTACAAATATCCTAGACCTAGTACTCGCAAATGTGGAAAAGCGTTACACCCAACCCCCAAGTGTAGTGTCCTGACTATTTAGATCAGAACACAAGGCGGTCTCCCTTGATATAAATATAAAACTAGAACCCCTCACACCTAGCCCCAAAGCCTTTAAGAACTTTTCTAAGGCAAACTATCTCCTGTTAAACAACAGCACAGCTAATCCCCAAGCTCCCCAGACCCAGGAGTTACGGAAAGGTTTACTGTAAACGTAATAACTTGTTTTTTTATATTTTCCAGCCATAAAGCTGTGCAGCACTTTCACCTCGCCCTACCCTTGATTATATTCATTGCCTTGTTGAGTTGTCATGTGACCATTTAGATATTGAATATGTTTTACAATATCACATCAGATCAGCTACATGTTTGTGTCTTTTTGCAGTGTAAGAATTTCAAGTTGCATATATTTATGTTTTTAGTACATCTTCATGCAGTGTTTATAATGGGTAATATTTGAGTTTATTGCGAACGCTCACATGATTATTTTGGGGGGATTTTGGTGATTCAGTTCTGTCTCATGTTAAGACACTTTAAACTTGTCACTTTATTTCAGTTCTGAAGATTTTTTTTAAACAAAGGTTTTGCTTGCTAGAAAACCTGTCCCAACTGTGTCACAAAGAGTCTGCACATTGTAGAAACGCTAGTTTTGGGGAAAACATTTCAGAGGAATATTACTCTCTTCGGTTTGGTTTTATATCAGTTTTTACAGTTTAACACCAGATTGGAAGAAGAGTTTTTGCTGTAGGGCGCATCTGTTGGGTTACTGCGACATTTGTCCTGAGCTTTACCAGACCCTCATGCAGACCAGGAGACTAATTCCTTAGAATGTATTTCTAAAGAAATAACACAAAGCCAGTATTTTTAAAACCATTGTGATGTTAGTATGCTCAGACATACTCCTGTTGTTCCAGGCTTTCCCTGGATTTGTGGCTGTTTACTGATTATTTGATTATTTTTGGTTACTTTGTGTTAGTTTAGAATAAATTGTTGTTTGCAGTGAGTCTTGTGTGTAGGGTGTACTTTGTGCAGTTTGACCTAACAATGATGACAGAAGACAGACACTGGAAGGAGTTTACCTGTGGAACAGATTAAGCAAAATGACAGTAATCGGCATTGTAAATAAAACTGTCTCTTCTAGAAGTTTCTAATTGTCTTCATCTTCACTCAGGCGGACTTGAATAGCACCATCCAGGATGGCCCAGGAGCCTTCTACGGTGTGAGCAGTCAGTACAGCAGTGCAGAGAACATGACAATCACAGTCTCCACAAAAGTATGCTCCTTCGGCAAGCAGGTTGTTGAGAAGGTAGAGGTAAGTCTTGTCTGGTTCATCTAGTTTAGCTCAAGAGGGTGAAGAACAAATGAAGTCATGCTTTGTACAACTGTCGTTTCAAATGCTGATTGATCAGTTGAATTCCATGATGTGCAGAGAATCCATTGTAGCACAAGGGCTGAAACATTAAACCCTTGGATAATTTTATCATTACCCTGTTAGACCCTTGGATAATTTTATCATTACACTGTGAGACGTTGGATAATTTTATTGTTACATTATGAGACCCTTGGATAATTTTATCATTACACTGTGAAACCATTGGATAATTTTATCATTACACTGTGAGACCATTGGATAATTTTATTGTTACACTGTGAGGCCGTTGGATAATTTTATCATTACTCTGTTAGACCCTTGGATAATTTTATCATTACACTGTGAGACCCTTGGATAATTTTATCATTACCCTGTTAGACCCTTGGATAATTTTATCATTACACTGTGAGACCCTTGGATAATTTTATCATTACACTGTGAGACCCTTGGATAATTTTATTGTTACACTGCAAGACCCTTGGATAATTTTATTGTTACACTGCGAGTCCCTTGGATAATTTTATCATTACACTGTGAGACCATTGGATAACTTTATTGTTACACCGTGAGACCGTTGAATAATTTTATCATTACACTGTGAGACCCTTGGATAATTTTATCATTATACTGTGAGACCCATGGATAATTTTATTGTTACACTGTGAGACCCTTGGATAATTTTATTGTTACACTGTGAGACCCTTGGATAATTTTATCATTACACTGTGAGACCCATGGATAATTTTATTGTTACACTGTGAGACCCTTGGATAATTTTATTGTTACACTGTGAGACCCTTGGATAATTTTATCGTTACACTGTGAGACCCTTGGATAATTTTATTGTTACACTGTGAGACCGTTGGATAATTTTATTGTTACACTGTGAGACCCTTGGATAATTTTTATCATTACCCTGTTAGACCATTGGATAATTTTATCATTACTCTGTGAGACCCTTGGATAATTTTATCATTACACTGTGAGACCCTTGAATAATTTTATCATTACTCTGTGAGACCCTTGGATAATTTTATCATTACACTGTGAGACCATTGGATATTTTTATTGTTACACTGTGAGACCGTTGGATAATTTTATCATTACTCTGTTAGACCCTTGGATAATTTTATCATTACTCTGTGAGACCCTTGGATAATTTTATCATTACCCTGTTAGACCCTTGGATAATCTTATCATTACACTGTGAGACCCTTGGATAATTTTATCATTACACTGTGAGACCCTTGGATAATTTTATCATTACCCTGTTAGACCCTTGGATAATTTTATCATTACACTGTGAGACCCTTGGATAATTTTATCATTACACTGTGAGACCCTTGGATAATTTTATCATTACCCTGTTAGACCCTTGGATAATTTTATCATTACACTGTGAAACCATTTTATCATTACACTGTGAGACCCTTGGATAATTTTATCATTACCGTTAGACCCTTGGATAGTTTTTATCATTACACTGTGAGACCCTTGGATAATTGTACCATTACCCTGTTAGACCCTTGGATAATTTTATCATTACACTGTGAGACCCTTGGATAATTTTATCATTACACTGTGAGACCCTTGGATAATTTTATCATTACCGTTAGACCCTTGGATAATTTTATCATTACACTGTGAGACCCTTGGATAATTTTATCATTACCCTGTTAGACCCTTGGATAATTTTATCATTACACTGTGAAACCATTGGATAATTTTATCATTACACTGTGAGACCCTTGGATAATTTTATCATTACTGTTAGACCCTTGGATAGTTTTTATCATTACACTGTGAGACCCTTGGATAATTTTATCATTACCCTGTTAGACCCTTGGATAATTTTATCATTACACTGTGAAACCATTGGATAATTTTATCATTACTCTGTGAGACCCTTGGATAATTTTATCATTACCGTTAGACCCTTGGATAGTTTTTATCATTACACTGTGAGACCCTTGGATAATTTTATCATTACCCTGTTAGACCCTTGGATGTGAGACCCTTGTGAGACCCTTGGATAGTTTTTATCATTACACTGTGAGACCCTTGGATAATTTTATCATTACCCTGTTAGACCCTTGGATGTGAGACCCTTGTGAGACCCTTGGATAATTTTATTGTTGCACTGTGAGACCCTTGGATAATTTTATCATTACCGTTAGACCCTTGGATAGTTTTTATCATTACACTGTGAGACCCTTGGATAATTTTATCATTACACTGTGAGACCCTTGGATAATTTTATCATTACACTGTGAGACCCTTGGATAATTTTATCATTACACTGTGAGACCCTTGGATAACTTTATCATTACACTGTGAGACCCTTGGATAATTTTATCATTACACTGTGAGACCCTTGGATAATTTTATCATTACACTGTGAGACCCTTGGATAATTTTATCATTACACTGTGAGACCCTTGGATAATTTTATCGTTACACTGTGAGACCATTGGATAATTTTATCATTACCCTGTTAGACCCTTGGATAATTTTATCATTACACTATGAGACCCATGGATAATTTTATCATTACACTGTGAGACCCTTGGATAATTTTATCATTACACTGTGAGACCCTTGGATAATTTTATCATTACACTGTGAGACCCTTGGATAATTTTATCATTACCCTGTTAGACCCTTGGATAATTTTATCATTACACTATGAGACCCATGGATAATTTTATCATTACACTGTGAGACCCTTGGATAATTTTATCATTACACTGTGAGACCCTTGGATAATTTTATCATTACCCTGTTAGACCCTTGGATAATTTTATCGGGTAATGATAAAATTATCCAAGGGTCTCACAGTGTAATGATAAAATTATCCAAGGGTCTCATAGTGTAATGATAAAATTTGAGACCCATGGATAATTTTATCATTACACTGTGAGACCCTTGGATAATTTTATTGTAATGGTGAGCTCAGTATGTAATTGTAGTAATACCTCCAGTTTGTGTGTTATGTTATCTTCATGCCTTAGACACACAAGGCACTTTGGTTTGCATCAAACATCACAGTGCATCCCGGACAATTATGCCAGTCCTTGATAAAACAGTCTCTTATCTACTATGGTTTAAATATTGTGTCTGGATGATTTATATGTTATTCATAGCACAAACACTTATTCCTTGGGAAAAGGGTAATTGTTGAAGGTGTATTTTTGAAAAACTGATTTACTTTGAAATAGTGCTGGCTGAAATGCTGTTAAATCCGGTTTTATTCCAGCATCCTTTTCCTTGTTTGCTAGCTGTGTAGAAACATCATTGCAGTTATACCTCCAAAGTGTGGAAATGGCACCACTGTACATTTGTTAGCACAGCATGCGTCCCCATTCCTGTCTCCACATAACACCTGATAAGGATAGTGGCACCATGCAGGTATTTAGAACATGTGATATGGATAGTGGCACCTGTCTCCACAGAACACCTGATAAGGATAGTGGCACCATGCAGATATACAGAACATGTGATATGGATAGTAGCACCTGTCTCCACAGAACACCTGATAAGGATAGTGGCACCATGCAGATATACAGAACATGTGATATGGATAGTGGCACCGGTCTCCACGGAACACCTGATAAGGATAGTGGCACCATGCAGATATACAGAACATGTGATATGGATAGTGGCAACTGTATCCACAGAACACCTAATATGGATAGTGGCACCATGCAGATATACAGAATACCTGACTTGCATAGTGACACCAAGCAGATATGCAGAACACCTGATGTGGATAGTGGCACCTGTCTCCAGAGAACACCTGATATGGATAGTGGCACCTGAAGGTGACACCACACAGTCTGCAGGTTTGTTAGCAAATAGCTGGAGTCCCTTCTCTACAGCCTATCTCACCTGGATCATACAGAGACTGCACAGTGTGGACTAACTCTTCAGATGTTAGGTCATCAGACAGTGCACACATATACCTGGTTTCCAATGGCTTTTCTGTAATTATTTCATGCAGTGGCTGAGTCAAAGTGTATCTGTTTATTTATTTGTGTGTATAGCTCCATTTAAATGTGCATCATTTACCTGCCTCAAATAAAAAAAATGTTTGAACAGTTTTCTTGGCTGGGACCTGCCAATACATTTTTACATACTGTAATGTTCATCTGCACCCACTGTACAGTTAGAGAGAAGATTGTATTTAGGTTGTCAATCCTTAAAAAAGTTATTCAGGTAAAAAAGACATTATTCAGATGGACCTAGTTCACCAGGCACTGTACTGCCAGAAATGTGTGTAGTGTAGAATACTGATATCAGATGGACCTAGGTAAACATACTGTTTGCCAGGCTCTGTACTTCCAGATATGTGTGTACTGTAGAATATTAGTATCAGATGGACCTAGGTAAACAAAACTGTTTGCCAGGCTCTGTACTGCCAGAGATGCGTGTACTGTAGAATATTAGTATCAGATGGACCTAGGTAAACAAAACTGTTTGCCAGGGTCTGTACTGCCAGAGATGTGTGCACTGTAGAATATTGATACATGTAATGTTTGTGGATATGTCAGAGTACTAAGTAAATAATACAGATGTGTAGATGCAGCTTCCATGAAGTCTTTCAAGCATATTGAATATTGCAGAACTTGGCTTTCACATTTTGACACAGTGGGCCTCTCTCAAAATTCCCCAAGCCACCACAAGGTATTAAAAAAACTTTCTCCCAGTTTTTGCACATGGGGTTGGGGTGTCACATCAACAGCAACAACCCTCTACAGACAGTGTTTGCACCACTAGATGGTTAGCCCTGCTGCAGTTGTTCTTCCGTACCACACATATGTCTGCTCACTCACACCTACACCCAGTTTAGAGTATCCAGTCCAAATTCTGCACATCTTTGGAATGTAGGAGGAAACTGGAGCACCCAAAAGAAAACCCATGCAGACTCTACATAGAAGGCACCCCAGACAAAAACTGAACTGGAAAATCTGTTGTAGTGAGGCCACTGTGCCCTGTAACATTTAAGTGCATAACATTTTTAGTTTGGGCCTGTCCTGAAGCAGACTTACATCTCTTCATCCAAACTGTTTGAGGAACACTGCTGGGTATTATACTTATATATACATGTACACATTTTTGTAAATACAAGGGTTACTGTGTTTACATAAGTGTATATTTCCTGAGCTCGAAGAATGTGTTCCCTGTACTGACATATAGTTAAAGTGTGGTATCTTTAATTCTGAGCCTTGAGTTTTGGGAGAACTGTTCCTGATGATTAAAAAAAAAAAAAAAAAACAGAACTGCTAACTTAAATCTTGCTATTGGCTTAAAGTCTGATGATAATTTGAAAAGACATACTATATTAAGAAGCTCTGGTTTAAGTGAAAAATTCAACTTGCACAAATTTTAAAAAGGCTAAATGTCAGTTTGGGAAACAAAAACATTTCTGGACTCTCAGCCTTCTCACCAGGTACTGTTTCCCCTTTACTTTTAGAACTCTTGATGTTATGTTGTCCCTATCTCGCCTTCATTCTTGCTGGTTGGGGTTGGGAGCCGATCCTCTGCTCTGACTCGGTGGTATTCTAAAGCTCGAGAGCTTCCACTGGCTCGAGGTTAGACTCTGTCCCAACATGCCTAGTGAAAGTTATCCAGATCTCGTTTGCCGCTTGAAGCTTCAGGATTGTTGGCGACTGGCTCAGGCTAAGTTGTACTGTTTTTTTCTGCTTATTTTATATAAAATATTGATGTTCTGTAGTCCTGTCTTGTCTTCATTCTTACATATGGGTTCAGAGCCAATCCTCAGCTCTGACTTGGCTGATTACAAAGCTCGAAGTCTCTAAGTTGGCTCGTGGCAAGGTAGGTATCCCATAATGCACTAGTAAGAATCCCCAGATCTCGTTTGCTGTGTCTACGAGTTCAGAAGTGTTCTCTTTCTTGGCCGTGGCTAAGTTAGAATATTTTCTTATTCACATATTTTATAGTGATCTTTTTTGACTATAATAGTTTAGTATTGATAGCTTACTGTTGTTAATTCGTAGTAATTGGTTAGTGTGTTTTTGAACTTTTATTGCAAATTGTTGTTCTTAATTGTTAGTCATCGCTTCTGCAGGCCTTCCTTAGTGGTATCCCTTTTTTTTTTCTGTGTGCTAGTTATTGCTAATCCTTTTTTAGGCACAGGTCCATTTTTTGGTTAGGACCTATTCTAGCCTTTGTCTGTTGCTTGTTTATTCTCTATCTCGCCTACCCCTCTGTTAAGGGCTAGGCCCGTTTAAGTTAAAGGACCTAGTCCTCTATTGCCTTTTTCCCTTGTGTGTTGTTTCCTCAGCAGGGCTAGGCCCGTTTAAGTTAGAGGACCTAGCCCTCAGTTGTTTTTTCTCCCTTGTGTTGTTTCTTGAGCAGGGCTAGGCCCGTTTAAGTTAGAGGACCTTATCCTTTCTTCTTATAGTCTGTGATTGTTATTGTGGTAGTATGTCTAAGGAAACTAAAGATCATAAACCTTCTGGTTTCAAGAAATGCCTAAAATGTTCACAAAAAATGTCCCTGACTGACGGGCATAGTATTTGTGTTTATTGCTTGGGAGCCATACATCTACAGGAGACATGTACTTTTTGCCATTCTTTTAGTTCCCGGGTTCTCCAGGAAAGGAAGAACAAACTCATTTTGAAAGGTCTCCTTAAACCTTCCTTTGAGGAAGATTTAGCCAGTTCTTCCTCTTCTCACTCCAGGTCTCCCTCTTCTAAAAAAGAGAAGGTCAAGTCGGTGAAAAGACAGTCTCCTACACCAACTGCTAAATCAGGACCTCCAGAGAAAATTGCCAAAATTGACAAATCTGCTACTACTTTGGCTCCTATGCCTTCAGAGCTGGTTGAAGTTATTGACATAGACCTTCCAGTTTCGGCTCCAAGTTTTTTGGAGCCAATAGCTGAAGCCATACCTCAGAGCCGGTCAAGAGATTTATTACCGGTATCCCCAACACTAGATCTCTGATTTTGCAGAGATCTCAATCCCCTACCTTGTCTTCCAGATCCTCCAGGAGTCTTTCTGAGGAAGATGTCAAGAGAGTGGTGCTTAGACATTCGAAGTTGTCGGTGCTAGCATATTTGTTGTCGGCCCCGACCCAATCGGTTCCGGAGCTGTCTAAGGCCATTTTACCTGCTTCTGTTCCTCCTCCGAGCCATGCTGGTCTTTCAGAGCTAGAGCTATCAGTGCCGTTTGTTGTGGAACCGTCGGTTCCAGCACCCCAACTGTCTTGTCTTGGAGCCGAGTTCCGCTCCGACACCCTCGGTGTTGTCCCTGGTGTCTCGAAAGCCCACCAGTCGGCCCCGATGGGGACGCTATGACTCGGATCCTACATCTGTCTCAGAGCCGATCGTTCCGGAGCCGGTGGCTACTTCGCTTCCTCAGAAACGGTGGTGTCCTCGGAGCCGGAGAGATCTGCCTTCAAGATGATGAGGAGCGTGCTGTCTAGATCTTCAGCTGTACACAAGTGTACCGATGCTCTTCCCCCTCAAGCTCCGACCTCTGTCTCAGCACCATCTCTCTCTCTTGACAGCAGAGACCCGCAGCCTCAGGATCCCCCCTTGAGTGGCCCCCAGTCTTCCGAGACCTTCCCAGAATACCCTTCTGAGGAGCCTCCTTGGAAGAGAACTTGCAAGAGGAAGCACATAGACTCCCCTGATGAGCCCATCACCTCTGACACTGACCTCGAGGAGTCAGAAGGGTCCCCTAGGTCATCCTCTGATGAGATCTCCTTTGTAGATATCCTAGAGATCCTGAAACAGAGAGGCGGCTGGCCCACCGCCGCCCCTTCTGATGTGGAGTCAGTGTACCTGAAGGCTTTCGGGTTTCAACATTCAGCCTCTTGGGTGTCTCCACCTTTCGATTAGCTGTTAGATTTGGTAAGTCGAAAGGTGTGGGAAACTCCTGACGTCGTGGAACCAGTCCCCAGAAGGCCGAACAAATTTCTTTCAGCTGCTAGGGAAAAAGAGTTTCTGACCAAAGGTGTACCTGTAGATGCCATGGTGGTGGCAGCAGCCACAAAGAAGGAGCTAGCAGAAACTTCCTCATCTATCCACCCACCGAACAAAGAGTCTTGAACGATGGACAGATACGGGAAGTGTTTTTTTCTAAAGCGGCTTTTACACTCAGATCGCAGAATTACCTCACCCATTTCACTAGGCTTCAAAAAGATCTCCTAAAAGATCTAGGAGATACTCTCCAAGGTACTTTAACTGAAGGAGTAGGTTACTGCTCTGTTGACCACCTTAAACTCTACTGTTAACTCCTCCGTGAGGCTGATATCTTACGCAGCAGATGGAGTGAGCAGGGCAGTGGGTTCAGGAGTTTCCCTTAGGAGACACTCCTGGATGCGCCTATGTAACTTTGCAGAGCCCTTCAAATCTACATTTACCAATGTCCCCTTTGACGGTTCCTCTCTGTTTGGACCAAAGGTAAAAGACATGCTCACCAGATGCGAGCAGGAAGGGAAGAATCTGTCTGCCGTGCAAGTATATTTTTCTCTCCCTTCTAGACCATATCCTAAAGGTCAGGAGGCGGAAAAATGTGGTTCAAGAAATCTCAGAGATTTTCCCAGACACACAAGGTGATTCCTTCTCCAGATGCAGAGGAGGAGGAAATAGTAGTAGACATCGCCCTAGAGGCAGGGGGGGGGTCCGCAAAACCAGGGTGAACACTATTCCTTTCATGGACATCCCTATCAGCGCTCCTGAAGTGGGGCCTAACTTCACTTCTCTGGAGCCAGTCGGGGGTCGCTTATCTTTGTACCCAGAAGCCTAGCATGACATCACAAAAGACAAGTGGGTACAAAGAATAATTTCCAGAGGATACTCCATACCCTTCTCTTTCCCACCCCATCTAACCAAGAGTATCCCAGATATTCCACCCAATCACAGGGATCAAGCAACTATAGAAGTCCAAAAGTTGCTTTAAAAGAGAGTCATCCAAACTGTCCCCGCAGACCAGATAGGATTCGGAACTAACTCCAGGTTCTTTTTAGTGTACTGGAGGCTCATCTTGGACCTCTGCAAGTTAAATGAATCGGTGAAGAAGTCCATGTTCCGAATGGCAACACTGCAGTCTATACTCCCTCTGTTAGGGAAAGACAATTGGATGTGCTCCGTAGACCTCCAAGATGCGTACTACCACATAAAAATGGACAGAGCATCAAGGAGTCATTTACGCTTCTGGCTGGGAGCCAGTCATTACCAATTTTGTGCTTTCCCCTTGGGTCTCACCACAGCCCCCAGGGTGTTGCATGGTGGTAGTAACGGCTCACTTGCGACATCTTGGATTCCAAGTGTTTCCGTACCTAGATGACTGGCTCCTGACTGCCACCACCAGGCACCTACTTCTGCAAGCCAGGGATTCAACCATCCGAGTCTGCACTCAGCTAGGCATTACTATAAATTGGGAAAAGTCTATTTTGTCACCCTCTCAATATGTGACTTTTATAGGCGCAGAAATAGACACAGTCACAATGATGGCTTGCCTTCCTTCAGACAGAGTGCAAAATGTAATACAATAAATATACAGCCTGCTTCCCCAACGCAAGGTCAAAGCGAAGACAGTGCTCAAACTTCTAGGAATCATGGCCTCTACTATAACTCTAGTTCGCTAGCCAGACTACATATGAGAATTCTACAATGGCTACTCTTTTCCCAGTGGTCTCTTCAGCAACTGCCTCTGTCTCATCCCATTTTAATAACGGAATCTTGCAAAAAAGAACTTCGTTGGTGGATCCAGTCCAGTCAACTAATGATGAGGAGACCATTCATTCCTCACCAACCCGTTGCTACTGTGACCACGGATGCCTCCCAAATAAGGGGGGGGGGGCATTATCTAGGAAGGACAGTCCAAGGCACATGGAAAGAACACGAGGCTCACTTGCATATCAGTGTTCTAGAGATGAGAGCAGTACTACTAGTGTTGCAAGCACTTCACAACTTTCTTCCTCTAGGGACAATAGCAATCCAATCAGACAATATATCTGTGGTATGGTATATAAACAAACAAGGAGGAACCAAATCCTACCCCCTATGTCGAGAGGCTCTACTTGTTTGGCAGTGGGCGATATCTTCCCAATGCTTTTTAGTTGCAATGCATATCTCTGGGCGAACCGGTGTGATAGCCGACAAGCTCAGCAGGGCAATCTTGATGCCTCACGAGTGGTCCCTGAAACAGAAAGTCACGGAACAGATTTTCTGCAAATGGGGACAACCTTGCTGTGATCTGTTTGCCACCCCAATGAACATCAAATGCAACAGCTACTTCACCCTTACCCCCCCCCCCCGGGGACACACAGAGAGACGCACTTGTCCACAATTGGCCCTTGGGACTTCTTTATGCTTTTTCCTCCCTTTCCGCTAATATCGAAAGTGATCCAGAAAGCAAAGACTTTGGGAAGCAGAATGATTCTCATCACTCCTTACTGACCTCGTCAGATTTTTTTCCCCTTTCTCGGGACTCACCTTCTGGACGATCCATGGACTCTGGACCCAGTACCAGACCTTCTGACATATATGTCAGGCACGTTCCATCCCTGTCTCCACACCCTCAACTTGACAGCATGGCTGCTTCACTTCCATCCGTAGTCAGGCTTCATGATTTCTCCCCTGTGGTTACACATATCCTGACGTCTTCTCATAAATCTTCTACGAGAAAATTGTACGCTAGCAAATGGAAAAGATTTTCTCTCTGGGCACAAGCTAGAAACATAGATCCATACACAGCCTCCATCCCTTTAGTGTTAGAATTTCTAACCAAATTTTTTATCAGGGATCAGCTGCTGCTACAATCAAAGTTCAATTAGCAGCTATCTCCAATTTTCATTTGGGACAACATAAACCTAATCTTATGGCTCACAGATTAGGCACTACCTTACTCAGACCTCCTTTTCAAGAACCTGTATCTCCCTGGGATCTAAATTTTGTTCTTTCGAAACTTACCTCACCGCCTTTGGAACCTTCACATACATGTGATTTAAAGTTCCTTTCATGGAAGACCATTTTTCTGGTACCCATTACATCTGCCAGAAGAGTGTCAGGGCTGCAAGCACTCTGTCAAAGCTCCTTACTTGATATTTCACAGAGACAAGAGTTTCCCTTCACACTAACCCTTCCTTCATCCCCAAGATTTGTTCACAGTCAAATATTAATCAAACTATTGATCTGCCAGTCTTTTTTTTCCAAATCATACAAACAAAGCGGAATATAAGTTTCATCAGCTTGATGTACACAGACAGTTAAGGTTCTATCTACATAGAACTCAAGAGTTCAGAAGATCAGACCAATTATTTATATCTTTTTCAGAGATGAGAAAAGGAATGCCAGTCTCCAAGATAACACTATCAAACTGGATTTCAAATTGTATATCTTTTATTTACTCTTCTAGTGGCAAAGAACTCCCATTTAAAATTAAAGCTCATTCCACCAGATCTATATCCACATCTGCAGCTTTTCAAGCCAGAATTTCAATGGACAGTATATGTGCAGCAGCAACTTGGGCTACCCCTCATACCTTTATTACTCATTATAAATTGGACTTGGGCCTCCAGGGGTAGAGCCTCCTTTGGTTCCACAGTTCTTAGGAGTATATTCCCGTGAGCCACCCGAGAAAAAGGTACTAGGGACGCTGTCCCATATGTAAGAATGAAGGCGAGATAGGTCTATAGAACATAAAGAAGTTATGCACTCACCATAATGTTCCATGTTTGTAGTCCATCTTGCCCTTCATCCTTACGAACCCACCCACCTACCCCATGTCCTTGTATCCTTGGAGGATCTGGAGACAAGATAATTTCTATCTTCCTTAGGGTTGGAGACCTTTCATCTTTGTTTTTCCTTGTGGAAATACTTTATATCACTTTTATAGACAGCAGCAAACAAGATCTGGGGATTCTTACTAGTGCATTATGGGATACCTACCTTGCCACGAGCCACCTTAGAGACTTCGAGCTTTGTAATCAGCCGAGTCGGACCTGAGGATTGGCTCTGAACCCATATGTAAGAATGAAGGACGAGATGGACTACAAACGTGGAACATTACGGTGAGTACATAACTTTTTTTTGTAGCATAGTTCTCTCGGTAGGTCAGTAGAATCTGATGTTTGTCTATCCCTCTGTCTACCACCTTGTTAGTTGCTGTTTATTGTTGAGGCCGTTTTCTTCCCCATTTAAGTTAGGGGGCTTTCCCTTATCCCCCTTCTCTTCTGTTAGTCTAAGGAGCTACCCATTTGAGTTAAAGGCATCTCCTCAGTTGGATAAGTTGTCATTCGACTTAGAGGCTCTCCTCCTTCCGCTACTCACCCTTTCCTTTAAAAAAAAAAAAAAAAATTGCTGTCTTGTTTTTTTGGTTGAGTGTTTCTTCCTTTTTCTACTATTAGCTGCGGTCTTGTTATTGTATCTTGTTGTTGTACCTTGTGGTTGGTAAATATGTCTAAAGAAGCATCGAAAGAATCCAAGCCTTCTGGATTCAGGAAGTGCGATTCTTGCACCCAAAAAATGTGTCTGACTGATGGGCATACTAGCTGTGTATACTGTTTGGGAGCTGTTCACCTGGAGGACTGTTGTTCCATTTGTCATGGATTCAGCTCTAGAGTCCTGCAGGAGCGTAAGAGTAATCTAATTTTGAAAGGGTTATTGAAAGGACCTTTTGAGGCATCGATAGAAGGGAATCAGGCAGGAAAAGCTAACCCACTAAGTTGGCATCTTCATCGGTTCCGACCCCAGAACCGTTGAAGGGAAAAGACAAATCTTCAAGTTCGCTGGATCCAAAGTCTGTCTGGTCCGACAAGGCTTTATCTCCATCGGTTCCATCAATGTCCTCAGAAACATCTAGCAGCCATAAAAGAACCAGTTCTCACTCCTTGGAACCGGTGCATTCCGTACCACAGTCCCCCCTTCTCCAGTCTGTGACAGGTAGTCACTGATCGTCCACCCATTCCTCTCGATCATCCAGGAGCCTCTCGGATGATGATGTGGAGAGGGTGGTGAAGAGGCTACTCAGGACACTGGCCTTGGCTAACATTTTATCAAGCCCAGCCCATATGGAAGTGGAGCCAACTGTCCAAACTACTTTGTCGTCAATTCCTCCTTTGACTCACCTGAGTTTGGAGCCAGAGCACATAGAGGTCATTGTGGTGGAACCGTCTGATCCAAAAACCCCGGATCCGACATCAGCTCCAATCCCATCAATACTACCTTCTCTTGAGGGATCTGAGGCCAACACTCCCTCATTGGCTCCGGGGGGAGAAGCGAGATCAGACCCTTGTCGGATCCTACTCTCCCACTCGGAGCTTCGGTGCAGGTGAGTTCGGTGCCTACATCGGCCTCGGAGCCATCACCCTCAGTTCGGGGGAGATCTCCCAGCTCTTCATAGCCAGAGACTATATCGGGCTGGGATCATGGTGCCTTCGAGGTGATGAGGTGTGTGCTGTCCTCTTCGACCACTCCACCCTCGGCACCAGTTGCTCCTTCCCCTTCCAGGCCAGTGTCCACCTCCGAACCACCCCTCCTCCCCAAAGCGTAGGGAACCAATGCCCCAGGACTTCCCTTCAGGTGACCCCCCCCTTCTGAAACCTCTTCAGAACACCACTTGGAGGAGGACTTGTAAGAGGAAGCATTTGGACTCCCCTGAGTCTCTGACATCGGACATGGACTTGTAGGACTCAGAAGGGTCCCCACAGTCCCCCTCTGAGGATGTCTCATTTTCAGACATTCTGGAAATCCTCAGCAGATGGATAGCTGGAAAACCCTTTCCCCTTCTGAAGACAAGTCCATGTACCTGGACACATTTGGTTCCCGGCCCTCCACCTCTTGGGTGTCTCTGCCCTTCAACCCTCTGCTAGGTGTGTAGTAAGTAGAAAGGCATGGAGCTCCCAGAATGTATGGAACCAGTTCGGCGGAGTCCCAGTAAGTTTATCACTGCAACAGAAGACAAACTTTTCCTGACTAAGGGCGTACCAGTTGATGCTATGGTGATTGCATCAGCCACAAAGAAAGAATTAGCAGAAACTTCTTCTTCTGTCCATCCGCCGAACAAGGAGTCCCGTACGATGGACAGATACGGAAGTGTATGTTTTCTTCAGCGGCCTTTACCCTTAGGTCACTGAATTATTTGTCCCAGTTTACTCGTCTCCAGAGGGATTTCCTGAAAGAGCTAGGAGATGGCCTACAGGATCCTACAGCTGAGGGAGCTTCAGACAGGGTTGCTTCCCAGCTTGCGACCTTATCTTCTGTAGTTAACTCCTTCATGCGGCTTATCTCCTACGCAACCGATGGAGCAAGCAGGGCAGCAGGCACAGGAATTGCCTTACGCAGACATTCCTGGATGCACCTGTGTCAGTTAGCGGAGTCCTCCTTTACCAATGCCCCATTTGATGGCTCGTCATTGTTTAGGCCCAAGGTAAAAGAGACTCTTACCAGGTGCGAGCAAGATGGCAAAACTCTCTCTGCTGTGGGAGTATGTTTCTCCACGCCTACTAGACCTTATCTCAAAGGTCAAAAAGGCGGGAAAATGTGGATCCAGAAATCCCAGGGAGCTTCACCTGATGCACATAGTGACTTTTCCCCCAGGGGCAGAGAGGGAAACAATAATGGGAGGCACCGCCCTCGCACCAGAGGGGGTCTGCAGAGTCAAGGGGACAGCGATACATTCTCTGGTAGGCCCTTCCAGCACTCCTGAAAGGAGGCTCACCTGTCCACCTCTGGATGCCTCACGAGTGGTCCCTGAAGCAGGAAATTGTGAGCCAAATTTTTTGCAAGTGGGGCCAGCCTTGCTGCAACCTTTTTGCCACCTCCATCAATACCAAATACAGCAGCTATTTTTCCCTAGTCCCTCCACCAGGACAGTCTCCCAGGGATGCACTTGTTCATGACTGGCCCCCGGTACTTCTTTATGCCTTCCCCCGTTCCCTCTAATACCCAAGGTTCTTCAGAAAGCAAAATTGTTGGGTTGCAAACTAATCCTCATTGCCCCTTACTGGCCTCGTCAGATATGGTTCCGCTTCCTATGGCCCCATGTCCAGGAGGAGCCTTGGATCCTATACCCAGTTCCAGATCTCCTGGTGCATCAGTCGGGTACGCTCCATCCCTTGATACAGACCCTCAAACTGACAGCTTGGTTTCTCCACTTCCCATCTTAGCCAGGCTTCCTGACATTTCTCCAGCTGTACAACATATTTTAATTTCCTCTCACAAATCCTCAACGAGAAAACTTTATGCTCGCAAATGGAAGCAGTTCTCCTGTTGGGCACCCATAAATAGTATTGACCCTTTTACTGCACCTATTTCAAAGATCCTCAAATTTCTCACTGAAACCTTTAACCAAGGAGCACCAGCAGCAACTGTCCAAGTTCAGCTGGCTGTTATTTTCAGTTTTCATGTGGGAAAAATGGGTTCCAACGTTATGTCCCACAGGTTATGCAAAGCTTTCCTAAAAGGTACTATCCTCTTGAGACCCCCAGTAAGAGAACCCCCCACCTCCTCCTTGGGTTATAAACTCAGTTCCAGCTGCCTTGATTCTCCCTCCTTTCGAACTGGGTGCTACTCGTTCTCTGAAATTCTTGACTTGGAAAACTATTTTCTTAACTGCCATTACCTCAGCTAGGAGAGTATTAGAATTACAATTTCTATCCATCCTTCCCCCTTACGTAATATTTCACAAAGATAGAGTTTGTCAGAACCAACCCATCCTTCCTACCAAAAGTTTCCTCAGAGTTCAGTCTGAATCAATCAATAGAACTACCTGTATTCTTCCCTAATCATGGCAACAAGGCAGAATATAAACTCCACCAACTGGATGTTCATAGACAGTTACATTTTTACTTGCACAGGGCAAAAAAATTCAGAAAGTCCGACCAATTGTTTGTATCCTTTTCAGAAAACAGGGAACTTCAGTCTCAAAAAAGTAACTTTATCAAAATGGCTTTCAGGCACCATCCACTATGTGTATAATTCACAGAGCAAGCAGCTGCCAGGGAAAATTTGAGGACACTCAACTAGGGCTTTGTCTACCTCTACTGCCTTTCAAGCGAGACTGCCTTTAGACTCAGTTTGTGCAGCAGCTACTTGGGTTAATCCCCATACCTTCATCACTTACTACAAGGTAGATGTGGCCTCCTGGAACAGGGCATCATTTGGTTCCACGGTCCTGCAGAGTCTATTCCATTGAGGCACCCAAAAAAAAGTTGCTGGGGACGCAGTCCCAACCAGCAAGAATGAAGGCGAGATAGGAACAACATAGGTTCATAGATAGGTACTAGACTATCGTCCCAAGGGGCTAAGTAAGCCTAGCTAACAAGGTTCCCTGGCTTACACCACCCAAGAAAGTTAATTTTCAGTACCCCTGTCAAGCAGAGCCACAGAGGTGACCCCTGGGGTGTATTTCCTATTTCCCATCCACTCATCAAGATTTTTCTCGAGGAGTGCTAATGAGGAACTTTGCTTGACATAGATGGGGTAGCTTGTTCCAGAGTATAGGAAGTCTCTGGGACAGAAATCTATCCCTCCAGCATGTCCTGTTTATTGTGGTGGCAAGGTTTAGGTCCCTAGAGCATGTAGCTCGGAGGGCTTGGGATTTCTTTAGGTGTAGCATGTCCAACAGCTCTGGGTTTAACATAGCTTTATATGTTAGGCAGAGATCTCCTCGGAGTAGGTAATATGCTACAGAGTAAAGCTGGAGTTTTTTGAGACAGTCAGTGTAGAGCATCTGTTTAAGGCCAATAATCCTCTTTGTGAGGTACTTCTATGGCCTTTCCAGCTGCTGCAGATGTCTTGTGAGGTACATTCCAAAAGGGGCGTTGTACTCTATAATGGGTCTAATGAGTGCCAAGTAGAGGGGAACAATGACCTCTTTTTTTTCCTGGATGAGAACCATTTTGTGATGAGGTGTGCCACATAGAAGGATTTCCTGACTACTGTGGCGATGTGATTATCAAAGGACAGACTACTGTCCACCTGTGTCCCCAGGTCTCTTATCACACTTTCGGCTTTAAGTAGACTGCCGATTATGTGATAGTTCATGGGTACAGAGTTTTTACAAAGGGGATGTCAATGCACTTTTTGGCATTGAACTTGAGGCCATGCCTCTGGCAGCAGACATCTGTCTCAGTGAGGCCCTTCTGTAGGATGTCTACATCATTTGGGGACTCGACTCTGGCTTCTAGTTTGCAGTCATCTGCGAACTTTGTTAGCCAGAGGTCTTCTGTGTTAGCCTGTACTTCAGAGAAATAGATACCAAACAGGAGATGTCCCAGGACTGAACCCTGTGGTACTCCACTTGTCACTGGTTTGAAGTCAGATTTGGAGTCTGCAACTTTTACCGTGTGGGTTCTGTCAGTGAGCCAGTTGGCAACCCATCTTTTGACGTAGGGATTTATACCTAGTTTAGTGAGTTTAGCTATAATTCCAGAATGGAGGATGGTGTTGAAAGCCTTGGTGAGCTCAAGATAGGCTGTGTGAGCCACCTTACCCTCGTCTACAGCTTTGGTGACTGCCTCAAAGAAGTTGATCAGGTTCAGAAGGCATGATCTGCATTTCACAAACCCGAACTGGGTGGGGTCCAGAGTTTGGAGGTTACCATTGTCTTTGTTTATGAGTTCCATGATGATATGTTCCATGGCCTTGCAGACCAGGCTCATCGGGTTAATAGGGTGATAGTTCCCAGGATCAGTGGTGGCTCCCCCTTTGTGGGGTGAGATAACTGTTGCTGTGCGCCATTCAGTGGGCACAAAGCCTGACATGAGGCTATGATTGAACATGGTGCTTAGGTGGGGAGCCAGTTCATTCTGAAGTTCTTGTAAAATGCAGCCTTAGATGTTGTCCGGTCCCATGGATGCTGTGTTTTTGGTTTTAGAGAGTGCAGCTTTTACCTACTTAGATGTGATTACAGGGACATAAAGAAGTTGCGTTCTCACCATAACATTCCATGTTTGTTGTCCTTGATCTCGCCTTCCTTCTTGCATCCCATCCTCCTTCCCCCTTCCTGGAAGATCGAGAGGAATTGTACATCATTTGGTACATAGGCTATGATTCCCTTCCTGCCTTATGAGTTGGATAGTCCTTTTACTACTGTCTTGGTAGGATATATATAAAAATATAAATATAATTTATATACATTTCTGTCTATATTTGCCGATTATAGTCTAGTGTTATGGGTTATCACAAACGAGATCTGGATAACTCTCGCTAGGCATGTTGGGATAGGGTCTAGCCTCGAGCCGGTGGAAGCTCTTGAGCTTTAGAATACGGCCAAGTTGGAGCCGAGCATTGGCTCTGAAGCCCAACCAGCAAGAAGGAGATCAAGGACAACAAACATGGAATGTTATGGTGAGTGCATAACTTTTTTTACATTTACTGATCTCAAGTATTAAGACACTGTATTCTTTTTTTTCCATTTACTGCAGAAATCAAGCATTTCCTTTTTTGTTGAGTAACTCTCTTATGTTGAGCTGCCTATGTAATTGGTGTAACATACAATGTTATGTTGTCCTATCTCGCCTTCATTCATTGCTGGTTGTGTTTGGAACCAAGAATCGGTTCCGACACAGGCTTATTCAAAAGCTCGAGAGCTTCCACCAGCTTGTGGGTATACCCTGTCCCATGATGCTCAGGGAAGATTATCCAGATCTCATTTGCCTCTAAACAAGATCGGGTAACTTCCATACAGGCTCTGGCTAAGTAGAAATAACTTTTATATATATTTGTTCATTTTGTTCTATTTTGATAAAACTTTGTATTTACTGTTGTTCAACTTTTGAAATAATTTTTTTAGTGGTGTTTGCTTAGTTCGCTACTGTTTGCTGGTTCTTGTGTTGGACGTCGTTTTTTCTCTAGGCCTGTTGTTATTGAACCTTCCCTATCCCGGCTTCCAGGCTTGTTTTTAGTTGGTGTAGTGGTGGCAGCAGCCACAAAGAAGGAATTGTCAGAGACTTCCTCATCTGTTCATCCGCCAAGCAAAGAGTCTCGAACGATGGACAAATATGGAAAGCGTATGTTTTCGTCAGCAGCATTTACCCATAGACTGCTGAACTGTCTGACCCATTTCACTAGACTACAAAGGGATCTCCTGAAGGACCTAGGAGATACCCTTCAAGGTACTGTAGCTGCAGGGGTTTCAGATAAGGTTTCCTCCCAGCTTTCCACCTTAAACTCTGCAGTGAACTCCTCCATGTGACTTATATCCTACACGGCCGATGGAGCGAGTAGGGCAGCAGGTACAGGAATTTCCTTAAGGAGACATTCCTGGATGCACTTATGCGATTTCGCAGAACCCTTCGCATCTTCCTTTATTAATGCCCCTTTTGATGGCTCGCCTTTGTTCGGGCCCAAAGTTAAAGAGACCTTAACCAGTTGCGAACAGGAGGGAAAGACTCTGTCTGCCATTGGAGTTTGTTTCTCCCTCCCTACTAGACCTTAGCTCAGAGGTCAGAAGGGGAGAAAAATGTGGTTCCATAAGTCCCAAAGAGCTTTCCTGGATGGACGTGGTGATTCTTCCCCCAGGGGCAGAAGGGGAAGTAACAATGGAAGATGCTGACCACGTGGCAGAGGGGGTTTGCAGTACCAGGGTGACAGGGATTCCTTCTTTGGAAAACCCTTTCAGTGCTCCTGAGAGGAAGCCCTTCCTGTCCGTCTCTGTAAGTACACGCGAGGATGGTTTTGAAAGTTCTGGGTATAGTGGCAGTTGCAATCATTTTGGTACCTCTAGCTTGTCTACATATGAGGATTCTTTAATAGCTGTTTTTTTTCCCAGTGGTCCATGCAGGATCTACCATTGTCTCACAAGGTTGTCGTATCAGAATCCTGCAAGAAAGATCTGCGCTGGTGGCTTCACTCCACTCAATTGACTTTAGGCCAACCATTTGTTGGCTAAAGTTTTGCTTAATAGTAACAAACAGGCTAATACACTCAAGTGTACCAGCCTTTGATAGCAATGTAGTCGAAAATCAAAGCATTTATTGTATTTTTTTTGTCTGTGTGCAAAAAAAACTAAAAAAAACAAAAAAATACTTCTACTTTCCTAAACTTTCCTAGCTAGTTGTTCCAGTGATCAGATTTTGCTGATCCCTGGGCTTTGTATTTGGTTCCTGTGTTCCTTCATTTTCTTGTGTGGCCAGAGGTAGTTTCTTTACTCACCAGTGGGAGTGGGGAGTACTGAGCTGCTTGTTTGTCCTCAGAGGAGTGGTTAGAGACAGCAACTAGTAATTCGTTGGCCATTTTGGGTCATTTCCTGTTTTTTCCAGCCCCCTGCTATAAAGCACGCGTTAGGGCGGAGTTGCCACTGTTGCACACAAGAGCAGCGGCGGTTTAACAAGGTTAAACTATTCGGGCTACCTAAATTCCACTCTTCAATTTTTTCCTTAAAACTACCTTCCTCGAACTGTACTGCTGATCTAACCAGCGTATCCTATAACTAAAAAAATCATCTCTACTTGATTCCCAAGTAGACTATTCTCTATCTGCAAAGCCTAGCACTTGCTCCTACAGTACTTTCACCCTGATAAAGCACTCCTATTATAGATAGTACTCCACCAGCCTAGAACCCACATCCCCCGGAGTCTTTTGTAGGTTTTTTTATCTATTCCTTCTAGCATGACGAGGGATCAGTTGCTAGTGTCCTCTCCTGCTCAGCTGGTGAACCTGGGAATATTGAGGCAATGTTACAATTGCCTCATGTACACAGACAACCATCTCCTCCTCCCACAAAACACAAATACATGCGAGAGATGCAACTATACGGCCAAACTGGAGGCTGAGCTCTCTCAACATAGGACTGGCAAGACCAGACAGGAGGAGAAGGTAACCACACACACTACATACCCAGTCACACATAGTACCATCACAACTTCAAATCATACACATAATCACACAAAGACATACTCGGAGGCTCTGATCAAAAATCTACCAAAACAGCAGAGGCCACCAAAGCAGACACCCAAACAACCACCACCTCAGGACCCAACACATGCAACACATAGACCACACAGTCAGAGTGTCAAACAGTCACAGCCCTGAAGGCCAAACACAATGCCAGACACACTCGTCATTGGTGACTCCATAGTCAGACACACTGACGTCCTGCTCACCAGACTGAGTAAGGAGAAGGTCACAGTAAGCTGCCTGTCGGGCGCTAGAATCCGCCACATAACACAAGCATTCAGGTCTCTCAACAGCAGGTACAAGTATGACTCAGTCATTGTCCACGCTGGTGTCAATGACCTGAGACGTACCTCCTTGGACTACATGAAAAGAGACATTGAGGAGCTCTCTGATTATGTAGCCCAGGCAGGTATGACCCTGACCTTGAGCAGTATCCTACCTTCACCTAGAATGATGCCACAATACAGTGATAAGATGATCAGCTTTAATAATTGGCTTAAATTCTGGTGTCATTCAAAGGGGATCCAATGTCTGTCTGCCTGGGATGACATGCTGGACAAGCCACGCTGCTTGAAGGGATGGCTTGCACCTGTCACCCTGGGCTTCGGATATTGGCAAAGGCTCTTGCCACCCCCATAGTGCCTTTTTAGGCAAGGCTCAAATTCTAAACCTACCACCCTAGAACACAAAAAGGAAAAAACTAAGGGTAATGCTGCTCAATGCCAGAAGTCTCAATCTCAAGATGCACACTCGAGGCCCTTCTCAGTATGGAGAACATCGATGTCTGTGCTGTGACAGAAACCTGGTTCAAGGCTCCTGAGAGCACCCCAGCACTATCAGGTTTTACCTCATATCATGCGTTCGGCTCCAAAATCCGGACAACACCAAGAAAGGAGGGTGTCCATATTCATAAAGGACACCCACACCTCAAGGTTGGTGGCAACGCACGATGCATCGGAGACCATCCAGGTGCAACTAACCATAGGCAAAACTGCTCTGCAATTTGTAGCATGTTACAGGCCACCCTCTCAAACTCAGGAACCTCACATGGCCTTCCTGAAAACACTAGAGGGGATAAATGTATCTCCAAACACCATCATACTAGGTGACTTCAACTACCCTAATATAGACTGGGAACACTACTCAAGCCCAAACACTCTAGCCCAAAGGTTCCTGGAGTTCATAAACTCAAATGCCATGGAACAACTAGTCACCATCCTCACAAGAGGTGAAAACATACTTGATCTCATCATCACGAACATGGGACCACAATGTTCAACACCGGAAGTATACCCCTCACTGGTGAGATCAGATCTTAAACTAATCTCGCCGGAGGTCCTCATCCCGCCCCCACCTGAAATAAAAAAGACCACAGTGAAAAACTTCTCAAAAGCCGACTTCATACTTCTAAAAACTAGTGTGGTCTCCTTTAAGGTCCCTGAGCCGGTGGTAAACATTACTCAAATTGCTGAATCACTAACAAATGCCTTCTACCAGCACCTACAGGACTGCATGGATCAGGCAATCCCAAACAAAACTAAGACTCTTTGTACCAAAGGCAAGCGTCCAGTCTGGTGGACCCCAGCCATAAACAAGCTCTACAACAAAAGGAGGAAGCTACTACAAGATAGAGCAAAATCCTTGAAAGGTAAGACACCCTTGATCATTATAAGTAAAAAACTAAGAGCTCTCATAAAATCATCCAAGGCAAATTTTGAGAGAAAAATCGCCAAGGACTCAAAAGACAATCATAAGGCCTTCTTTAGCTATGTTAGAAACCTAGGAGGAAACTCCCAGATATGCTCAGAATTAGTTCAAAATGATGTGAAGATTACTGAACCTACACACATTGCCAACATACTGGCTGACAGGTTCAGTGCTAACTCCCCCCCCCCCAAAAGGAGAGATATCTATACCAGAGGATTGTAGCCCCCCAAACATCTCTAACGCCCAGGTGAGAACTGCTCTCTCCAAGGCAAAAAACACAGCATCCATGGGACCGGATGGTGTCCCCGGCTGTGTACTCCACGAACTCAATGAGGAATTAAACCCGCAGTTAGGACAGCTGTTTAATCTTAGCCTCACCTCAGGATACGTACCCAAGGAGTGGCGCATGGTGACTGTGGTCCCACTTCACAAGGGCGGTGCCTCCACCGACCCTGGAAATTACCGTCCCATTAGCTTGACAAGCCTTATCTGCAAAGCCATGGAGAGGATCATAATGGAACTCATAAATAAAGGCATAGGGAACTTGCAAACTTGGGATCCAACCCAGTTTGGCTTTGTCAAAGGCAGATCATGCCTTTTAAACTTGGTTGACTTTTTCGAAACAGTCACCAAGGCCATTGATGAGGGTAAGGCAGTCCATACAGCCTACCTCGACCTGGCAAAGGCCTTCGACACAATACCCCACTCAGGTATCATCGAAAAACTCATCAGCTTGAATGTAAACCCATACATCACAAGATGGGTTGCAAATTGGCTAAGTGACAGAACCCACAGGGTCAGAGTTGCTGGCGCCATGTCAGACTGAAAGCCGGTCACAAGTGGTGTCCCACAGGGCTCAGTCCTGGGTCCACTCTTGTTCGGCATCTACTTCTCTGAAGTACAAGCAAACACAGGAGGGTTATGGCTGACAAAGTTTGCAGATGACTGCAAACTGGGCGCCATAGTCGAAAACACATCTGACACAGATATCCTTCAGAAGGGCCTCACAGAAATGGATAACTGGTGCCAGAGCCATGGCCTAAAGTTAAACGCCAAGAAATGCATAGTCATACCCTTTGGGAAAAACAAGGTTACCCCTAGCTACCATATAGGTGGCAATCCACTGAGCACAGAAGAAGTTATCAGGGATCTGGGGACCCAGGTTGACAGTAACCTTTCGTTTGACACTCACGTTGCTAAAGTAGTTAGGAAGACCTTCTACATTGCCCACCTGATCATGAAGAGATTCACATCTAGATCAAGGGAGGTCATCATCCCCCTGTACTCATCACTCATTAGACCTATGATTGAGTACAATGCCCCATTCAGAATGTATCTGACCCGACACCTGCAGCAGCTGGAAAGGCCCCAAAAGTTCCTCACCAAAAGGATAAAGGGTCTCAAAAATATGTCTTATGCTGCCCGACTGAAAGAACTCCAGCTCTATTCAGTCGCATACCGCTTGCTCAGAGGTGACCTGTGCCTGATATACAAGGCCATGTCAAACCCAGATTTGATGAATGTGCTTCACCTCAAAAAATCTAGATCCCTCAGAACCACAAGGGCGGGAGACTTAAACCTTGACACGGTTATTAATAGAACGTGCTGGAGGGACAGATTCATCACCCAGAGACTCCCTATGCTGTGGAACAAAATCCCAGTACATGTGAGGCAGAGCACCTCGCTGGCCTTGTTCAAGAGGAATCTTGACCAATGGATGGGAGATCGCAGATATACCCCAGGGATTACTTCAGTGTCACTGCTTGACAGAGGCACAGCAAAATAATAGGCATAGTTTTCTTCAAACTAAAGGGGTGGCGAAAGCCACATAACTATGGGCTAGGCTTATAAATGCCCTTGGGCAGATAGCCTAGTATGAACCTATGAACCTATTTGTCTTCCTGCATCCAGCAGTCACAGTGACCCCGGATGATTCCCAGATAAGGTCGGGGAGCATTATCTGGGAAAGACTGTCCAAGGTGTTAGGCAAGAACACGAAAACCACTTGCATATCAATGTGTATACCCCCCATACATGACCTTTCACAAAGATAGTTTCCTTATGAACCAACACATCATTCCTACCAAAGGTATGTTCAGAAGCCAATTTAGATCATTCCATTAACTTACCTGTTTTTCCCCAAACTGTGGCACAAGCAACAAGACAGAATATAAACTACACCAGTTAGACGTACATAGACAATTGCATTTCTATTTGCATAGAACAAAAGATCTGACATTGTTAATCCTCGTTCATTCCTTATGCATGGGTATCGGTTCCGACCTTGGAACCGAGACGGCCATTTTCCAAGCTCGCGTCAGCTTCAAACTCCCGTGCTAAACTCTTACTCACCCCTCTCCCTGTTACCTCAGATTTCGTTTGCCACATTGCCATTCGGTTGTGTCAAGCTACTTCTTTTGAGCTAAGTACAGTCATTTGTTGTTTAATAGTTTTACTGATTACTTTTCTGTCAGAAAAGTTCATACTTTATTGTCTCTAACCCTATTGCATCTAGCGTACATAATTTCTTCAGTTTTTTCTGCTTCTTTCTTTACCATTTTTTCCACGAGGTTTTCTCTCTTTACCTTCGTTGTTAATCCTTTTCCCTTTCTCTCATACCTTCGGGTACTCTCTTGTACCATTGCTGGTACCTTTTCTATTAGTTAATTTGCTGTCATTGTAGATAAGAAAGGTAGTCTGGGGTTTAAGCGGTGTTCTGATTGTGGACACAAACTGCCTACTTCTGATGCACACTCTTTGTGTATTTATTGTTTGGGAGCTTCCCATTTGTCTGCTGACCACCCACCCTGTACTATTTGTGAGAACTTTTCTAATAGAACCTTGTTGGAAAGGAAAAACAAGCTGTTACTGAAGGGACTTCTAAAATCTCCCTTTTCAGAGGCTATTTCTGGGTCAGAGGCCTCAACCACTCCTAGAGCCCATAAGAAAACCTTGGATGTTCTTACTAAGACTAAATCTTTGCCTTCATCCTTGGCTGGGGACTCCAGCCAACCAAAACCTAAAAAGGCTAAAGTTTCGGCTCCGGAGCTCACTCAAGTCAGCCCCAGTGCTTTGGCACTGAGGCCTTCGGCTCCATTAGTGATTTCGGCTCCGTCTTCTCTTGCAGCCTTCTATATATCGGCACTGAGGGGCTCATCGGTTCAGACTATTACCACTTTATCGGATCCGACCATTCAGTCAGCGCAGACCTTGACCGCATCAGCTCCGAGATCTTCCTCAGAAGCAACGCCTTTATTGACTCCAGTTTTGTCGATTCCAGCTTCGGCACCGACAACCACTTCGGCACCAATCCCTGTGTCGGTGCAGACCATGACCTCGGCACTGATGACTTCTTCGGTGCAGACAACAGTAGTCCAGTCTCTCTCGGCACCATTGTCCTCGGTGCGGACAGATGAGATGGGCACCGAATCTGCCTCTTTTATGGACAGGCCTGTTTCTCCCTCAGTCTCCGTGAGGTCCACTAGAAGCCTTTCCGAACATGATGTGTTGCGTCTTGTGGACCAGGTACTCTTGGCCAGAGGTATCCCACACCTCAGGAACTATCCTTCCTTGGGAGGTGATCACCCGTCTCCAAAGACCCCTTCTTATTCTCCTCTTTCATTGCCTTTGAAGTCCATGGATATAGCACAGTCTTCCCCTTCTGCGGTCACGTTTATGGATCTCACTAAGGAACCGCAATTGCCTTTGTGGCAAGAAAGTTTTGCTACGACCCAGGATGTCAGTTGTGACATGCATAGTTTGCTGCTCCACAGCCATCCAGGGACTCTGAGTCGGCAGGCTGAGACACTTAGGGGAGGGGTGACCGCTGTCCTAGACCTGCACTCTTCTTCGGGTGGACCAGCCTTCCAACTGATGGAGAAGGCTTTCGCTGCTGCTGGCGATACCGGACTGTCTATACCTCCGCCCTCCTCTGGTACACTGATTTCACAAGATGCACCTAGCACACACCGGGTGCAAGGGCCGCAGGACATATTCCCTCAGGAATTCCCTTTTCCGCTGTCTTCTCCAGCTTCTCCCGCTGAGGAGGTCCACCGGAAAAGTTTGTGTAAGAGGAAGCACATGGATTCCACAGAGGAGTCCCTCACTGAAGACACAGATTTCGATGAGGGGGAAGGATCCCCTAGGTCACCCTCTGAGGTATCCTTTGGTGATATCCTGAAACAGAGAGGTGACTGGCAGTCCTCTAATCTGACTTCTGAGGAATCTGTGTTCCTGCAGGCCTTTCACGTCTGGCCCCCTACCTCCTGAGTTACTCCGCCTGATGATGAAGTTGTCTGGCTTATCGTGCAGCATGCTTGGAAGGCTCCTGATACTGTTGAAGCTATTCCCCGGAGACCAGATAAGACTTTGTCCCCTCTTGCTTCGGATCCCCATTGGTCCAAAGGTCTTCCTATGGATGCTTTGGTGGTGGCGGCTGCAACAAAAAAGGATCTGGCAGAAGAAGAAAGCCAGACTATCCATCCGCCTAACAAAGAGTCCCGGGCTCTGGACAGGATAGGGAAGCGCACCTTTGCTTTAGCGACCTTTGCTATCAGGTCCCTGAATTATATGGCACATTTTACCAGGCTTCAAAGGGATCTGGTTTCTGAGGTCTCTGAAACCTTGGCAGGTGCTGTGTCTGATGAGGTCCATGACAAAGTGGCCTCTCAGCTGGCCACCATTGAATCTATATCTAACTCCTCTATGCGACTGATGTCTCACGCATCAGAAGGAGCAGCTAGAGCAGCGGGTTCAGCTGCGGTCTTGAGACGACACGCCTGGATGCGCTTGTGCAACTTCGCGGAAACCTTTAAGTCGTCTTTTGTTAATGCCCCCATTGAGGCCTCCTCATTGTTTGGGCCCAAAGTTAAAAGCACACTGGCCAGATGTGAACAGGACGGTAAGACCTTTTTTGCTGTAGGTGTCTGTTATTCTTCCCCAGAAACATGCTTTCTCCCAAAACCAAAAGAGTGGGAAGATATGGTTCAAGAAATCTCAGGGTCCTTTCCGTGGCACACAGGCCAAGTTCTCCTCCAGAGGCAGAGGGGGAAACTCACAGGGAAGACTCTCCTTTCTGGGCAGAGGGGGTCCGTGTAACCAGGGTTTCAGGGATTCTTTCCCTGGTCAGTCTTACCAGCGCTCCTGAAGAGCGGCCCAACTCCTTTCCTCTGGAGGTGGTTGGGGGACGTTTCTCCTTGTACCCTTCTGCATGGCTAACCATCATCACCGATTCTTGGGTACAAAGGATTATAACCAGAGTTTATCATATCCCCTTCGATCTTTGCCCCATCCCTTTAAAAAACCTTCCTGACGTTCCACCCAGTCAAAGGGAAGAAGCAGCACTAGAGATAGAAAAGCTGCTAAGAAAGAGAGTCGTCCAAATAGTCCCTCCAGACCAGATAGGATCCGGATTCTACTCAAGACTATTTTTGGTGCCAAAGAAAACCGGGGACTGGAGACCAGTTTTGGATCTCAGTGTATTGAACAAGTTTATGAGAGTACAAAAATTCCAGATGGTCACAATACAGTCTATCCTCCCGCTTTTGGAAAAAGACAGTTGGATGTGCTCGATAGATCTTCAGGATCCTTACTATCACATAAAGTTGGACAGGCCATCAAGAAGATTTCTATGCTTCCGTGCGGGAGCCAGTCACTACCAGTTCCCTTTGGACTCTACTGCCCCCAGAGTGTTCACAAAGTGCATAGCAGTTGTCACAGCTCACTTGCAACTTCAAGGATTCCAGGTGTTTCCATACCTAGACGACTGGCTCATTTCCACCCCCACCAGACATCTACTGGGAAAAGCCCTGGCATACTCTCTCCTCACTGCTCAAAGGCTAGGCATAACCATAAACTGGCAAAAATCCAATCTTACCCCATCTCAGTCGACAGAATTCATAGGGGTTATCTTGGACACAAAAAACTGCAGAGCTGCTGTTCCAGAGCACAGAATTCTAAGGATAAAGCAACAGCCAATTCCAATCCTGTCAAGGGAGAAATCCACGGCTCACTCAGTTCTACAGCTGTTGGGTTCCATGGCAGCCTCCATCACCATTGTTCCCCTGGCCAGGTTTCACATGAGGCTTCTACAATGGCTACTGCTTACCCAATGGTATCTTTTTCAGCATCCTCTTTCAGCCATGATTCGAGTAACCCACAGGTGCAAACAGGATTTAAATTGGTGGATGACACACAACCTCTCACAATGGTCTCGTCCCTTTTCCCCCCAGCAACCCAAGGCCACAGTGACCACGGACGCCTCCCTGATGGGGTGGGGGGGGCTATGTCAGGGACAGACAGTCCAAGGCACTTGGTCCGAACTGGAGGCCCATCTGCATATAAATGTTCTAGAGCTGAGGGCGGTGCTTCTGGCATTGCAAGCATTCCATCTCCTGCTGCCGTCTGGGACAGTTGCGATTCAATTAGACAACATGGCGGTGGTCTGGTACATCAACAAGCAAGGTGGAACCAAATCTTACCTCCTTTGTCGAGAGGCCATGAGGATATGGCAATGAGCGATGGCTACTAACCATTTTCTTCTAGCAATGCACATTCCCGGGAGTTCCAACGTGATAGACAGACTCAGCAGGTGCATTCTTCAACCTCACGAGTGGTCCCTGAATCCCTTGATAGCAGCGGAGCTCTTCCACCGCTGGGGCCGTCCTTGCTGCGACCTTTTTGCATCCTCGATCAACTACAAATGTAGCAACTACTTCGCCCTGATTCCCCCTCCGGGACAGTCACCCAGGGACGCTCTAGTCCACGATTGGCCCTCGGGTCGTTTTTATGCATTTCCACCCTTTCCCCTCATTCCCCAGTTTCTGAAGAAAGCCCATCGGTTGAAGAGCAAGGTGATCCTCATAGCACCATATTGGCCTCGACAGATTTGGTTCCCCTTCCTTTGGCCTCACCTACTAGATCGACCATGGATTCTCCATCCAACCTCGGAGTTGATCTCACATCCACAGAACCTGATTCATCCCAACTTGGAACAGCCTGAAGCTCAAGGCTTGGCTAATCCAATTCCCTTGATTGTCAGGCAGAATGATCTTTCTTTACCAGTACGTGATATTTTCATTGCTTCTCATAAGTCTTCCACTAGAATTACTTATCTGAGCAAGTGGAAAAGATTTACCTGTTGGCTGAAAGATAAACAAGTAGACCCCTTTTCATCACCAGTGTCGATAATACTAGACTATCTGGCCGACCTTTTTCAATCGGGTCTATCGGCCTCTACCATTAGAGTTCATTTGGCTGCAATTTCTAATTTTCATGAGGGTGTCTAAGATTCCTCTCTTATGTCCCATAAGTTGTGCAAGACCTTCATAAAAGGTGTGAATCATCTGAAGCCACCTTTTAGAGAACCTATTCAACCATGGGATTTCTCATTAGTTCTACAAGCTCTGACAATGTCACCTTTCGAACCAGCCTCTTCTTGCAACCTCAAGTATTTGCCATGGAAAACTTTGTTTTTGGTCGCTATTACTTCTAACAGACGTATTTCTGAACTTTAAGCTTTATGTATCAAGAGTCCATAATTGATTTTTCATAGAGATAGTGTGTCTCTGAGAACTAATCCATCATTTCTGCCAAAAGTGATCTCTGAAATGTCCATTAATCAAGCCAGTGAATTGCCAGTTTTTTTTCCCAATCATTCAAACCGAGGAGAGTATTGCCTACATACCCTAGATATCCACAGGCAAATGGATTTGCCTGTGGATATCTAGGGTATGTATTGCCTACATACCCTAGATATTCACAGGCAAATCCATTTTTACAGGACTAAACCCTTTCGTAAATCTGACCAGTTATTTTTGGCCTTTTCTGGACCTAGATTAGGCTCTGCTGTTGCTAAGGTCACATTAGCTAGATGGTTGAAGGACTGTGTGACCTTCATTTATACACAACGTAATATCTCGTTGCCTACTACCATGAAAGCTCATTCAACAAGGTCAGTGGCAACTTCTGCTGCCTTCCATGCCAGAGCTTTTTTACATGACATCTGTGCAGCTGCAACTTAGGCTATGCCTCATACCTTCATCAATCATTGCAAATTGGATTTGTCCTCCAGGGGAAGAGCATCTTTCGGTTCTATGGTGCTCAGGAATGTCCTTCCATGAGAACCTCCCAGGAATAGAGGTAGCTGGAGACTCTGTCCCATGCGTAAGGAATGATCGAGGATTAACAACATCATATAAAGAAGTTATGTCTTACCATAACATTCCATCTGTATTGTTGATCCTTGTTCAGTCATTACGACCCTCCCTCCTTCCCCCTCTTGTGGTTTCTAGTGGATCTCACCATCTGGTTCCCTTAGGTTATTTGACCAGAGGTAGCCTCTACCTTCTTTGACTTGCAATCTCAATCTGAGGTAACAGGGAGAGGGGGATTGTGGGTAAGAGTTTAGCTCGAGTTTGAAGCTGACACGAGCTTAGAAAATGGCTGGCTCAGTTCCGAGGTCAGAACTGATACCCACACGTAATGACTGAACGAGGCTCAACAATACAGATGGAACACTATGGTAAGACATAACTTTTTTTTTTCAGAAAGTCAGACCAACTGTTTGTATCTTTTTCAGACAAAAAGAGAGAGTTCCCAATATCTAAGGTCACACTTTCTAAATGGCTTACAGACTGTATCACTTATACATACACATCTCAGAACAGAGAACTCCCAGGGAAAGTGAAATGCCATTCCACAAGAGCTATTTCATCCTCATCTGCCTTCCAGGTGAGGCTACCCTATGGATTCCATTTGTGCAGCAGCAACATGGGTAAAGCCTCCTAACTTTATCACTTATTACAAAGTCGATTTGGCCTCCAGGAACAGGGCCTCCTTTGGGTCCACTGTTCTGAAGAGTATTTTCCCTTGAGCCAACCAAGAAAGAAGGTGCTAGGGATGCTGTCCCAACCAGCAATGAATGAAGGCAAGATAGGACAACATAACATTAAGAAGTTATGTACTCGCCATAACGTTCCATGTTTATTGTCCATCTTGCCTTCATTCCTGCATCCTACCGTCCTTCCCCCGCCTTCTCTCCTGGAGGATCGGGCAGTTTTCTGGATATGATGGGTTGTTTAGAAATAATAATTTTTTTTTTTTTTTTTTTTTTTTTTTTGCAAACAAGATCTGGGTAGTCTTCCCTGAGCATCATGGAATAGGGTATAGCCACGAGCCGATGGAAGCTCTTGAGCTTTTGAATAAGGCCGAGTCGGAACCGAGTCTCAGTTCCGAACCCAACCAGCAATGAATGAAGGCAAGATGGACAACAAACATGGAGTGTTATGGTGAGTACATAACTTCTTATTTTGCATGCAGGTGTGAGTGTGTTTTCAAATGATTGACAGTTGTGTTAATTCAGACTTCTAATTATGAATGATGCATGCGGTGTTACACCAGTGTAACACAGTTTCAGTTGCTCACTATTAGTAATGCATCCTTCCTCCAAGGGTTTGCCTTCACCCTGCACCCCCACTATAGTTTGGTCTTTATTTTTTTCCCTTGTAGAAGGCTGCACCCCCCCAATCAGAAAATGTGTTGCTGTCTAACTTTTTTTTAAACTTGGAATTCTGTTGCCTTAACAAAAATGTATTTAGTAAAAAAAAAAAAAAAAAGGCACCACGGACATTAAGAAAACATTGTGAATATGTGCTGGGCTGCACCTGTTGCTTCTACATAGTCCTAAAAATGTCATGACTAAGGCATGAATAATGCCTCTCAACTTTTCAGGTTTTCACAGACTGTCCTAATGTTTGCCTCATATTTTTGGTCTGTTCCTCATAACAATTGTGGCTTTCTGAATTTTGGTGGGAAATCGGTGTGAACTGAGTTCACTAAATAATGATAGGCATTTGAGTTTCAGACTTCATATCCTTCAGAAACTACATGGTAACATAACACCTTTTAATGTAGCAACTTTCTAAGTTTGTAAGAGCAGTATTTAAAATGTGTCCCTGTTTTGGGGCATTGTCCCCTCATTATTTTGGCGTTGTCCAGATTTTTTGTGTTAAGAGATTGAGAGGTATGGCATGAATTAAGAAGGAGGCCATCCATGAAAAAAGGTCCTGGGCAAAGTTTGATACTGAGCATCCTGTGGTGTACTTAAAGTAGGTTATGTCAAGGAAGCATCAACTTGTTACAGTATATATGTGTATATATGTATTATCTATGGTTTATGACACAGTACACATTATGTGACATTCATCATTTTAAATTAACCATGAGCATATACTAAAAACACATCAAGGGGTTTTGCCATCAAAGTAACAATTTTCTGCAAATGCAGAACATATTTTAATAAGCACACCTTTTCAATGTTTGGCATCATGTTCAGCTTTTGAACTGTCTATTCCTGTCTGAGTTTTTCCTTACTCTTCCAGTTCCAGACAAGTAACATTTAACAGGATTTTTCACATTCTGCTTTTAATCTTGTTGTGACAGTTACTGCTGTCCCTTGATTTCTTTTGAACATGCAGCTTAAAGGAAGTCTGTCCGTCTGTCTGTCAGCTGGACTTTGTCATAGTTCTCACAGTCCATATTTTCTTGCCTTATTGGTTGCGACAATTCTGCTTGCTGTCTTTTCAAGCACTTCATATTTGTGTTGTACAAATGTCTGAGGTTCTTTCTGCAGAACTTTACATCTTGCCCCAGAACAACACAGGATTTTAATTCTTCTGCCTTATCTGCATGTTCAGGTTCGTGGTGAAAACTTTCTCAAAGCTTTTGTGTTCTTACTTTGTCTCTGATTTGCAGATCGACATTTTTGTCCCATTAATATTTCTGTTTTTTCTGTTTTTTTATTATTTTATTCTGTATTTTCAGGATTAGCAGCAATTGATGTCCATACTATGCTTTTTTAACTTTCTGCCCATTAACAGTTGAGCTGCTGAGACTGCATCCTTGCAAAATAGTATTCCTGTATCCCAGAATGTAACATGATAGCACAGTTACTGCTAAATCTTTCTCATGACATTTTCCACTTTTTTGATTGTTGTCTCCACTTGTCCGTTTGTCAGTTATTGTGGACTGAGTAAGTGTAAATTCCTAGTCATGCACAAATATTCTGAATTTCTGTCTATTGTATTTCAATTCATTGTCAGATATGAAAACATCAGGTATCACCTTATCTTAAGCACAGATCAGACATTCACTTGCAGCTGTCAGTTTCACTACTTCAAAGAATCATCATCATCTTCTTTCGGCTGTTCTCATTAGGGGTCGCCACAGCGGATCACCTGTTTCCATTTCTTCCTGTCCTCTGCATCTTGCTCTGTCACACCAACCACCTGCATGTCCTCTCTCACCACATCAATAAACCTTATCTTAGGCCTTCCTCTTTTCCTGTTACCTGGTAGCTTCATCCTTAGCATCATTTTCCCAATATACTTAGCATCCCTCCTCAGCACATGTCCAAACCAACGTAATCTTGCCTCTCTGGCTTTGTCTCCAAACCTTCCAACCTGGGCTGACCCTCTAATATACTTATTCCTAATCCTGTCCACCCTCATCACACCCAGTGCAAATCTTAACTTCTTTAACTCTGCCAACATCCAGCTCAAACTCCTGCCTTTTTGTCATTGCCACTGTCTCCAACCCATATAACATAGCTAGTCTCACTACCCTCTTGTAGACCTTCCCTTTCACTCTTACTGGTACTCGTTTGTCACAAATCACTCCTGACACTCTTCTCCACCCACTGCATCCTGCCTGTACTCTCTTCTTCACCTCTCTTCCACACGCATCGTTACTGTGAACTATTGACCCCAAGTATTTAAACTCATCCACCTTTGCCACCTCTACTCCTTGCATCCTCACGATTCCTCTATCCTCCCTCTCATTCACACACATATATTCTGTCTTAGTCCTGCTGACCTTCATTCCTCTTCTCTCTAGAGCATATCTCCATCTCTCCAGGGTCTCCTCCACCTGTTCCCTACTCTCACTACAGATCACAATGCCATCTGCAAACATCATAGTCCACGGGGACTTCTGTCTATTCTCGTCTGTCAACCTGTCCATCACCACTGCAAATAAGAAAGGGCTCAGAGCTGATCCTTGATGTAACCCCACCTCCACCTTAAACGCATCTGTCACTCCCACCGCAGACCTCACCGCTGTCGCACTACCCTCGTACATATTCTGTGCCACTCTTACATACTTCTCCTGACACTCCTGACTTCCTCATACAATACCACAACTCCTCTCTAGGCACCCTGTCATATGCTTTCTCTAAGTCTACAAAAATACAATGCAACTCCTTCTGACATTCTCTGTACTTCTCCATCAACACTCTCAGAGCAAAGATCGCATCTGCAGTGCTCTTTCCCGGCATGAAACCATACTGCTGATCAGTAAATCATCACCTCCCTTCTTAAAGTTGCTTCCACTCCTCTTTCCCATAACTTCATCCTATGACTGATTAATTTAATCCCTCTGTAGTTACTACAGCTCTGCACATCACCCTTATTCTTAAAAATCAGTACCAAAACACTTTCTCCATTCCTCAGGCATCCTCTCACTTTCCAAGATTTCATTAAATAATCTGGTTAAAAACTCCACTGCCATTTCACCTAAACACCTCAATGCTTGCACAGGTATGTCATCTGGGCCAACAGCCTTTCCATTCTTCATTCTCTTCATAGCTATCCTTACTTCCTCCTTGCTAATCCATTGTACTTCATGATTCACTATTCCCTACATCATCCAACCTTCTCTCCCTCTCATTCTCTTCATTCATCAACCCCTCAAAGTACTCTTTCCATCTCCTCAACACACGCTCCTCGCTTGTGAGTATGTTTCCCTCATTATCCTTTATCACCCTTACCTGCTGCACATCTTTCCTAGCTCGGTCCCTCTGTCTAGCCAATCGGTACAGGTCCTTTTCTCCCTCCTTAGTGTCCATCCTTTCATACAACTCTTCATACGCCATATCCTTAGCCTTCGCCACCTCTCTCTTTGCCATGCACCTCATCTCCTTATACTCCTGTCTACTTTCTTCATCTCTCTGACAATCCCACTTCTTCTTTGCCAACCTCTTTGTCTGTATACTCTCCTGTACTTCCTCATTCCACCACCATGTCTCCTTGTCGTCCTTCCTCTGTCCAGATGTGATACCAAGCACCTTTCTAGCCATCTCCCTTACTAGTTCTGCTGTAGTTACCCAGCTATTTGGTAACTCTTCACTGCCACCCAGCGCCTGTCTTAACTCATCCCTGAGCTCCACTTCACAATTACCCTTTTTCAATTTCCACCATTTGATCCCTGGTGCTGCCCTCACACTCCTCCTCCTCTTCTTGATCACCAACGTCATCCTACAAACCACCATCCTATGCTGTCTAGCTACACTTTCTCCAGTCACCACTTTACAGTCTCTAATCTCCATCAAACTGGCCCTCCTACATAAGATGTAATCCGCCTGTGTGCATCTTCCTCCACTCTTGTATGTCACCCTGTGCTCCTCCCTCTTGTTAAAATACGTATTCACTACAGCCATGTCCATCCTTTTCACAAAATCCACTACCATCTGACCTTCTGCATTCCTTTGTTTAACACCATACCTGCCCATCACTTCCTCATCCCCTCCACCAACATGCCCATTGAAATCTGCTCCAATCACCACTCTCACCCTTGGGTACAGTCATCACCACTTCATCCAATTCACTCCAAAATTTTTCTTTCTCATCCATTGCACACCCAACTTGTGGAGCATATGCACTAACAACATTCATCATTACACCATCAATTTCCAGCTTCATAAACATCACTCTATCTGACACTCTTATCACCACCAAAACACTATTAGCATACTGTTCCTTCAGAATAACTCCAACGCCATTTCTCCTCCCATCCACACCGTAATAAAACAATTTGAACCCACCTCCGATACAACTAGCCTTATTCCCCTTCCATCTGGTCTCTTGCACACACAATATACCAACCTTCCTTCTGTCCATCATATCATCTAGCTCTCTCCCAATACCAGTCATACTGCCAACATTCAAAGTTCCGACCCTCACTATCACAGTCCTAGCTTTTCTCCTCTCTTCCTGCCTTCGGCCATGCCTTCCGCCTCTTCTCCTCCTTCGGCCAACAATAGCCCAATTTCAAGCTACATGCTCCTTACATGACACTATTCCTTTGTAACAGTCTCCCTTTAAGTTGAAGAAATCTGTTTGGGAAGGGTTAAAAAAACATTTTAACTTATGTTACAGAATATTTACACCTTTCAGACACAGAGGGGAACACTGTCGAGGCTGCATAGTTACTTCCACTATCTTGTGGCTGTTCTGTCTGAATGTTTTTTTCTGAGATGATGTACAGTATCAGTGGGCCCAACAGATAGCACACTTTCCTTTGGTGCTGGAAGACCAGAAGGTTGTGGGTTCTATTACCATTCCAGGTGATTGAATTAGTGACACTGCAGTACGGCATGGGGGGGTGCTGCATTTCTGAGTGTATTATCCTTCAGGTAAGATGTTAAACTGAGGTCCTAACTGCTTGAGTTAGTTGTAGTTCAGGTGGATGTAAAAGGTTCCAAAGCACATATGAAATAGAATAGGGTCCCTTTATTATATACGATTATTTATAAATGTATATAATTACACAGATCTAAATATTTGCATATTTACATAAATTTACATTAGATTTGCATTCCTTCATTATATTCAACTTTTTTGTTTCGCATATATATGGACCCCCACTCTTTTTCCACAACCACCACTTAATTTTTCATATTATATTTGGTATCATCCAGTTTCCATTAAACATAATCTCATTCAATCTTTCTTTCCAAATTGTCCATTCAATACAGAACACTTTCTTATCTAAATTTTCAACATATTCCTTTCTACCTTTCTCATAAAATCCATATGCAATTATATCCATATTTATCTGTTTACAATCCTGCATTTCTTTCAAAATACTTCTCTATTATTTTTCCCATGTTTGTTTTACTGTTTACATGTCAGAAAAACATGCTTTGCAGTTTCTAATTCACCACAAAAAGATGTATCCTTTCATTAGTTTTTTATAAGACATATTTCCTTTTACTGGCATTCTATTGAATTTTTGTAACCTCCATAACAGTCTTGGCATTCCACATTCTTCATGCACCATTCTCTGAAATGTCCCTGTGGGTTTACAGAATAGTTTTCCATCATTATGTTTTTGTACCACAATTTCCTATTTTCCTTTACTTTCTCTGTCGATCTTCCATTTTTTTGATACATTTCGCCATTCCCTCTCCCTCTTATTCAGTTTTATTAGATTCCATTCTCTGTCATACATTCAGGTTCAATCTAGATACCAAAATAAATCTGAACATCAGTCCAATAAACTTTTTCCAAATGTTTTGGGATCCTATATACACTAGCCGTATATGCTATTTTCCCAACCATATAGAGTTGATCAGATGTACTGTTTTTCTGTAAGATAATCTATATCTACTCCATATGATACTAATCTCTCTTAAACTGTGTAAAATGTTCATCCGTTGTTCCCTTACAATACTCAGTGTACCAAATGTTATTCCTAATACCGTTATTTCCTTTATTCCAAACTGAATTAATTTCAGCTTCTCTTCTAACCTGAAATCCGTTACTTTTTTCTGTATTTAATGACATCCTTATTTCTTGTAAGCTATTATTTACACATAAGATCACGTCTTGCATCATTTTACTTTTCTTTGTCATAAGAATATCATCCATGTAAGATATATAACTGGATATTTAATACCATTGCACTGTATATACTGTACTTTTCTTATTTTTAATTTTTCTTTACTGCCAATTCATAACTATTATGAATAAAAGGGTTCCTATCAGCAGACCAAAGATGCATGTTTTCGAATGCGTCTTGGTCAAACTGACAAAACCAAAACTGCATAATATCGAAGCAGCATGTAAGCGAATTCTTTCCCTGGGAAAGAATTTACTTGGCCGCTTCGGTATTTTGCCGTTTTCGGCACTGTAGTGCGGTCTCGGAGTTGGTATATTTAAGTAGGGGGGTGTGGGGGGCACATCTCTCCACGTTAGGGGGAGTGGGGGGCTCCGCCCCTCACTTAATTTCATGTTTTAATGTGCTTTCTTTTTTTTTTTTTTGTTGGAACACCGATTTTTTTCCCTTGGAAAAAAAATCGCTGTTCTGACAGTTCGGTTTAGTAAGGTTTTGCTTAAATGGGGTCGATTAATCACCTTTCACTTACCTAAGCGTTTGTGATCTAATATAAACCCGAATAAAATACTACTCATCGGCATTCTTGTTTTAAACCCCTATTCATCTCTATTTCTTCACTTAACCAACCATTTATCAAAACTCTTATTTTACTATTTCTATATACTGGTCTAATTGCTTTCTGCATTTGTATTTTTCCATTTTTTTCTCCATAGCTTGTCATGATCTATCATGTTGAATGCTTTATTTATATCCTCTACCAATAATTTTGCTTCAGTGGTTTCTTTTTTAACATTGTCTATCATTTCTGTAACAATCATTAATACTTCCTAGCATCCTTTTCCTTTAACTCCATGAATACTATCTTCTACTACCTTATGTATCTTATTCTATATTCTTATTTATATTATTTTCATACATATCTTGTAATCGTTATTTAATTATGGCTGGTCTCCAGTTATTCATTTCATTTTTCTCGCCTCTCTAACATATAAATCTTGTGATACCACTACTTATTTGTGTATAACAAATACCACCCTTAAAGCTTGATATTTATATTTAATGAATGGTTAATTTTGCCAGGGCTCCATATTCTTATACAGTAATTAACCTGTACCATTTAAACCTGCTGCAGAATTAATATCTGCTTTCTTCATCACCATATCTAATCCCATTAAGATAATCTGTTTATCCAGATCTTTCTTTTATAAATTGCTTAACATTCCATTTACTTTCATTTTCTCCTCTCTTTTCCATTACAATCTCTTTAACATACTTTACTACAATTTCCATGATGCTTCTTTCCACTTTCCCTTTTTTATTTTCCATTTCCCTCATTATTTATACCACTTTCTTCTTTTACCGTTTTGCGTAAATAAGGAAATGTTTCTTCCTTTTTTCCTTGCAGAAAATATATTTGTTTATATAACAACCCCTTTCTTTTTCTTGATTCTTTTGTATATTTCTTCATCTTGTCTACAACAAACATTCTCATTCTTGCTTAGTCTGCATTTCCGTATGTTCTTGGTTTTCTTTTTGTCTTAATCCACATTCCCATTGTAAATAATTTATTTTACATTTCTCTTTAAATACAAGCCACCATTCTGTCCAATTATTGTAAACATTTCTTATAATTATATGGTCCTTCCATACTTTACATATGTTACCTTTACCTTTCTCATTTATAATTTTAATTTCTTTTCCAATTTTTATATGTTCTTTATTTTTTCAACTTCTATCCGTGTTGCCATATAATCTGAAAATCCTGTTTGTACTGCTGCTTCTGTAATTATGTCTGTACTTTCAGAAACTAAAAAATAATCGCTGTTTTTAACATTTCTTCTCCTGTATGTGCTAGTATTTATATTCCAAATTTTCACATTTCATCATCTCCCTCATTTTCTTATCTGATCTAACTTTTTTCTTTTTATCCCTTAAATTACAATTAAAATCACCTGTTACCATCATATCCACGTTAACTATACAACCTTTCTCTCTCTTTGTACAACACATATCCATATAATGCTATAAGTCTGTTAACTTTTATTTTCCCATCTTAAGTTTACTACTAATAATCGTCCTAATCTTACTAAAGTAAAGTATCAAAATTGCTATACTCTATAGTACTCTTCCTGAACATGTTTCTTCTCCCAAATTCCAAATTATACCTCCTTTCTATAAGTTTTCTGTTTGCATTAATTCTTCCTTTGTTAAACCTCACGTCTTCTAATGTTATGTTATCTACTTTACATTTATTACAACACTCTACTACCCCAAGTCTTCGTACACATTAACTGATAAAATTCTAAGATGGTTTCTCTTCTTAACCTATATAAAGGTATGTATTTTTATCCATTTTATTTCTATTTCACTTTTAATCCTAGTCCTTGAAATTTTCTTTTTCAATCCTTCACTATTTTTCAGTAGAATTTTTCTTTTTAAAGGAACACTCCACCCTACAACTAAAAAAATATGTTTATTTCAGTCTATCTTTGTTTCCAGACCTATTCTAACACCTAAAATTGACTCTAAATGCTTTATTAGTAATTTTAGCTAGTTTACCACAACATGGCTACCGATGGGGCTTGCTATCTCAACGTGATCTTCTTCTCCTTCAAGCCTTTCTCTTTCCCATAAAGCATTTCAAGTCTCCTTTCTGTGACTCATGCCAGACATAAGGAAGTAACAGTGATTTCCCATGCCATTGACATATAATGGGAAATCTGTGACTCATTGTCAGTTTGGTTTCCTTCTGTGTAAAGCCTGCTTCTTTTCTATTGCTAATCACCCTCATTTGTGTTTAGATCAGACCTTGCTTTACAGTATAATTTGAAGTTATCTAGCAGCAGACAGAGTAGTAGCTAGATTGGATGCCTTTGTTCTAAGTGTTCTTTTGTAGTCCTTCTTGAATTGAATTGAAAGTCCCCTCCTCCTACACTACTGCAGAGGTGTGAAAACTGCCACTGCAACTGACAGCTCAGAATTGAAAGGAAGGGAGTGCCATTTCAAAAGTCTTCCCCTCTGCCTGCAGAATCATTTGTTAGACAGCAGCAGAAAGATTTATGTAAACAATTTCTAATTAAATTTCGTACAACAGTGCAGGATAACTTTTGATTATTTCATTGTCTACACTATTTTTATTTCTTCCTTATTTCTACCAGACATTATTATGTTCACTTATGTATGTTTTACAATCTCTTAGAAGAACAATAGCCTAGTGACATGTTGTTTCTGTATTTTCACTGACATTAGCATAATGTCCACAAACAGTAGACTGCAAACCTGTGTCTATGATGCTGTCACAGTAAAAGCATGTACTGAAAACTCACTGTTTTCTATACTCCATGCAGTGATTTTTTTTTTTGCAGTGGGCTACTAATTAATAAGTGCATGTATGTATCACTTGCATAATGCAGATAACTGAGGCACTTTGGGAGCTTAATATGATCATCGCAAATTCAGCTCATACTATTTAGCAATCCTTTAGTCCCCCATATTACTAAATTTATTTTGAGGCCGTGCCTGCCTTTCTTTGTGCATATTTCAAATCTTACTGCTACACTGCTCAAATATCAATAAGTTAATTGGCAGTAGACACTACTCAGCCAGACAGTTATTTGTATTTTTCACATTAATAATTTGACATGTGCAGTTCACAGAAAACATAACGTAAGAGGGTTTAAAGCCTTCACTAAAATTAGTATTGCAGCATCCAATTTGCAGTTGCAGTAATTAAACTTGTCAAGTCAGGCAGTAAAGCACACAGAAGTAATACTACTGTCAGTTTCATGAGTACAGACTGACAATTTTGACTCCATAATTTTCCTGTCTACACTATTACAAGTCACTGTACCAGGCAGTGCTTTGTGCCCTTTGGGCAATATTGCACAGCTTACTCCAAGTTCGCCTAAATATTGACATCTGATATCCAAAGGCACATGTCATAGTGCTCTCCCCTTTTTATAAGTGTGTGTAAGCCCTACAAAATGCTGAAGGTTACCCAACATGCATGTATTACATCACAGAAACCCCTTTGGCATCAAATTTGTAACAGCTGCATGATGTTACGCTGTCTCACACTGTGCATCAGACTTTAGTACATGTTCACACAAGTTACAGTGTGTCAAGGGCACCAGCCTTCATCATCTGCACAGGTGACAGGGAGCACACTACACAAAGGCTTGGACTAGAAACACTGTTACAGGCAATAACTGCAACACAGGATTTTGAACATTGTGATTCCTGTGCCATGTCACCACCCACTTGCTTATCAAGCTCATGTCTAACAAAGAATGTCTTCTCAGTGACTGGTCAAGAGTGTCTACAGAAACTGGTTACTGCTAATTATATAGGCTCAATGTATTTTTGGTGTACAGTACATACTTCATACATACAATGGCTTTGCTTAGTATGATTTTTGCCTTTATTCCTGTGCATGGTCTGATCTAATTCAGTGCACTACTACAACTAGCAGACTCTCTGTAATACCAAAGTGTATCAAACCAGTATAATGATGCATTTACATATATGAAAAAGTCCAGAACACACAAAGCCATGCACGACCAGCAATATACTTATCCTACGTGTGTGCCTCCATTCAGTGTGCCAAAATAAGGATACAAAATTTCCAATTAAATTAACTATGTGCATGAATGTTTGCTATAACACATAGCAATTCATCAACTGCACGTCCACTAATTAGTAGCATTGATCTACCACTGCCTCTCATTTTTATGTTTCAAGCAGTCCGTCCACCGATCCTTGCGCTTCCCTTCCAATTGCACGTCAAACATTCATAATAGTGTCACAACCCCATGCTGTCAAGTCAGCAGACCATAACCTTTACTTTTCCCTTCCCTTACAATATCTAACATAGGTGTGTGTCAAGCACATCAAGTCACCAGACAATGACCATTGCAACTGTTAAGTGTATCGATTATACCACCACAGAATGTAATCAACTGACTGCCACTGAACTCTCCCATTCCCTATCCGTTGCAAGTGCATCATGCAACAGACAGTCTCAACAACCATCCCTGTCATGGTTCGGTCTCACTGTCCATCATCCTTGATACAGCATGCCTCTGCAGTGTTCATGTCCAGCAATGTGCAGTGAGCTGTCACCTGTTCCAGCTGGTATTCCTGAATGCTGTTATCACTATGCATTTTATCTATGCACTACAAACACTTTGAATATGGCAACCTAGAACCAATGGCACTCTTGCTCAAACATAATTCCTTCACTATAAATAAAACAATCATGTATCACACACTATCATCACAGTTCCTTTCACTAACAAGTATGAGTATTGTCTACCTTTCAAACTCACTTATGAGTGGTCATCGTTGCTTCGCGGTCTATAATTATTAACTAAATCACACTTACCTTGGCTGTAATATTTCCTTTGTGCAATATTTACCATGAGGACTCTGCCGATACTTTCACTTTGTTCAGGTTATATTTCTTCAGTTGAGCTCTCCACATTCACATCGCCTGTAAATGCCCATCAATAACACATACTGTTAGGTTACGGAGAAAAACACTTATGTATGACTTAATCCTTACTTCTTGCATGCTGTAAAATCACTGGTGATACCCACCTTTACTGTCATCTTGGTAATTCTGGCATCCATGTCAAACCAATTGTAAGTTGGACGGTTCTCTCCAGCAATGTTCATGACAGAAAAGATCTTATTACCGCAAAATGGATCACCCAACTTTCCGATCACCTATTCTCAATCACCAGGACTCACAGACGAGAGAGAACAGTTGTTAAAAATTATACCATTATATCCATACACACTTTACATGGATCAGCTGTTGCTCTGTATACGTTAATACCCGCTCAGAGAACTAATTTTCAGCTACTATACACTGACATGTCACCAGAAATATAACAGTTCCATATCATTATCTAAGGCCTTTCCCTATTTTACTCACACATACCACCCAGGTTCAAAGAGATACAAGCCTTCAACTGTAAATATGGGTAAAAGTGGATGAAAACCAACACTTACTTCAGCTGATACAGTGCAAGTGACACAAATTGAATCTACCCTCTCATCCAACAGGTACATTTAACAATCATTAACAAGTTCACATCTACTTCTGTAACTGCCTTACCATGACTGTCTCATTTATTACAGAAATATGAAGCTTGACGCACTCTAACATTTCTCACATTTTCAGTACTGATGCTTCTACCAGTATTTTTTTCTGTACTAAGTGACAGTAGTCAGATCGGCCGCTGCTGTCAAAGTCTCGCAGACTGTCTGACACTGTTTGGTCTTTAATATGTAGCAATGGCACTTGCTAAAATTTGGCACTTTTCACATACGCACATGACAAGCAGCTTATCCTTATTGTACCCTGGACACAGTTAGTTATCACATTCTCATAACTCTACACTTTTCCACGTCCACCTTAGGACTTACTGTGGAAGCGGGACTGTAACCGTGCAATCACAGTATTTTTCTCTGGCCGCTCACATCTAGCTATGTTTCTAGGCAGCTCTGGTACTTGCATTGGATCCACACTTAGACTACCTGTCTTGGCAGACACTACGTTCATCATGAGGTCATAGATGTAGTCATACTTCCTACCATCAAATATAGGCTTTGCTATCCACTCCTGCTTGGCCTTGGGATACACTATTCTGTATCTCTTTTCACCAACTGGCCGGGCGACTAGAGGGGCATCTAATCACTGAATGCTCCCTATTTTGATTTGCATTGTGGTCCAAGACCGCTAACATTGTTCTTGCTTTCATGCCTCCATAGCTAAAGTGTTCTAACTTTGGACAGTAACGACACAGCAATGCATGGAATACCTCCAGATTGCCAGTATGACAGAACTTTGTCGTCTGCTGCAGATCTTTTATAAACAGTGTGTTACTTACTATCTTGTGAAGTGCACTGTGGCACTCCCCTCCTTCCTCTAACCATTTCTTATCAGTCCCACGAGGTACTGGTACTTCATGTGGACATTTCACATATTTGGTTGCACCCCCCCAGCTGTGTTGGTCAGTCACATGATATGACAGGGACAACCACTTCTCCATAAGTAATACTGGATCACCCTCACATGTTGCTGTACACCACCACAAGTGATTACAAATACTGCGGCACCATGGCAGTAAATCCTCTTGTCCTTTCTGTTTGGCAGCCAGCATTATTTTTTTTCGAATGCTTTTGCACATGTGCCAAATGTCAAACTGATGATCTATGTCTATGAATTGAGTACGCATTAGTAATGCTATACCCCGATGCCTATCTGTTGCTACTACTCCGATACTCACACCTTTACTAATTAAATTTCTCATGCACCTCTCAAAACCTATCTTCTCAAGTCCCACTGATGCCACCCCTTCACAGACCTGCTCCACAGCAAAATCCAGTATGTATCCTGTGTCTAAATCCATCATAGTGTAGGTGCAGTACTTAGCAGAAAATCCTGGACTGTCACAGCGTCCGTCACCACCTAACCTTATCAGTCTCCCTTCAGCATCCTTCAACAGCTCCTTCTGCTGCTCGTGCCAATGGAATTGCACAACTGGGAAAAGATATTGGCTCTGTATGTCGTAGTATGTCGTCTTTCCTATGAATTCTACACCTATGTAGGCACAAAACCTTGATATGTGTGCGTAAGTAGTACCGCTAAACAGTACTGCGGCAGCACTCATTAGGTTGCCTGCTGGCATTCGACCAAGTAGTGGTTGGCTTTCCCAGCTTAGAATTTCATGTCCATTAAAGCAGGACACTTTAACACAAACAAAAGTTCCAAGTATGGTCTTCTTCTCAATTTCACAAGCTGCTGCCCTGCACACTGGACATATAAGTTTCATCAACAAGTTATCGAGGCATGCCTCGAAAACAATGAATTTTTTTTGTCCAACAATGTCTTCCTCCACTGACAATTCCTGGAAAGAATCATCCGCCTCAGACTGAGACATGCTTATAGAGGATTCTCCCCAGTCTGGGTCTTCCAGATTCTCATTACCCATATTTGATGTACTTACTTCAGACATACAGTCCTCACTACTGTTGTCACTACACATGCTGCCCTCATTTTCTTCTTGGACCTGCACTACTTCAGTGCAAGACTGTACCACTGAATGATGGTTACTCCCACTCTCTACATTAGTATGACATACGTCCTCTTCTGTGCTTTGCTTCAAAGCATTTCTCTTCTGTATGCATTTTGACACCTTACTGTAATTGTGATCTACAAATGTTGGCACGACTATTTCTGGAAATTGAACAGCAACATTATGGCTTTGGATCAACTTAGCTTCTGATTTGTTACTACTACTTTCTTGCATATTGGCCTGTATTCCTATACTTACTGCAGCCAGCATATTTTGGGTCTGACAGGACTTATTCTTCAACTTACCTGTTTTTCTCAATCCACTAATCATTACCTCACTGTTGTCCACAACGACCTCTGAGCACACTGTTCCAAGTTCCATCTCCACCTGTTTAGAATACAAAGTATAGGCATCCTTAGCACTGTATTTCAGAATTTATTGTCATACATTACAATTAGCATACACAATAAGGCCGAGTACATAAAAAGCCTTGTAGCATTTTCATGGCTAAAAAGCAACCTTTTCACTGCCACAGGTCAGTGTAGGTATGTCGTAATGAATCATGACAATCATGTTACGGACTGATGTGCTGTGAATATAACTTGAGGGGCATTCATGCTTGTAATGTTTGTGCTGTGGTGGCCATTTACAATAACATCACAAACAGTAAGACTTATAATAGCTGTCCGGAGTCACAGTCTTTCTAACTTTGTCATTTCGACACCTGCACTTCTGGTTGCATATCACACCTGATTTACAACTTCTCAGCTGAAATACACAACAACCACAACTGAAGCTTCCATTCAGTTGTCTGGCATGTCCTCAGACTGACATTGTAACCTACCAGCCCAACAATTTCAACAGAAATGCACGTCTGAAATTGCTACTGTCAATATATTGGATACATGCAGCTATGCTACACTCGTCCTTGTCATATCCCTTCATTATTTTTGCATACTGTCTGCTCTCTTTTGTGGGACAAGCTGACCATGGACAATGCGCTACAATGACGGGACCAGGTGCCAAGGGATGTAAATAAAAAGGTCCACTACAAAACCCGAAAGAGAATCGGGTGATTACTGATTCACAACCCAAAGGAATCACTGCACAGTGATATCATCTGCATTTTCTCAAATGTACTAATTGGTACATATCACTTACATAAGTAGGATGTATGCCCGACTCCATGTAAACACTGCGATTCTGCTCAGTAACGTCCATCTGCATTCCCTCACAGCGATCATGCTCCAATACTGATGCAGGCTGCTGTTAAGCCAAATGGAGAACAATTAAGATTTAGATATTAATGTATGCATGGCCATCCTTTTATGTATAGAGACCCTTTAGGTTTGTAGAATGTGTCAGTGCCTTGTCTTTATGTACCCTCTTCTACCAAAGTGGGCCATACTCAACATTTTTACCAAAGTACTGTGAATTGGTAACCAGGATTGTACAACTTCCCCTTTCTAACAGACATTACTTCAGCATGAGCTCTTCACACAAAAAGAGTCCTACACACCCTCCTCTTTCAGTTATCTCTACATGCAAAATTCCATTACAGGAAAGTGTAAATGACAACACTCTTATCACCTTAACTTTTGGTTCATCACAACATCCATCCTGTAAATGCACATTTTATTTTGATTTAACTACTCATACTTACAAGCCTGTGCAGAGTCTAATGGATACTCACTGAGATGTACAACTGTTAATCAACTGGACCCTAGTCAGTCACATATCTATTTTCCAATTATCTAAAAATTGAAATTTTGCGCTATCTTTGCAGTACAAATGTGATAATGCATTGCACATCACCCCTTACTTATAAACCATTCTTCCAAAATTTAAAACGGGACTGCATAGCCGCATTTCAAGTGTACTTTTGCCAGATGCAACTCATTTGATTTACCTGCATATTACTGCTTCCAGCTGTATCCTCCAAATGCTCTTGTATGGGCTGTGGTTCTGACAGCAGGTCCTCCAGAAGCTGCAAAATACAGGAGAACAACATCATATACTACACTTTAAACTTTAATTGACACAGTGATCTTGATGCACTTGCAAGTGCATCTACAACAGTAACATTTCTGCACACCTTTTAGGTCACAAATACAAGTACAACATTAATATTTGTGCACACCGCTGATGTGGTACAAATACAATAAAATACGTAAGAAACAAATCTGTATCTCCACCTGACTTTAGACTACAGGTAATGTGATATTTCACATTAACTTCAATAAGTAACTAAAAAGCGACATCATCCTTAAGAGTGACTATATACAAGCCCGGTATTGCTTACTGGTCTTTAAGCTTGCTTGCTCAATACTGGTCGTTGGACAGTAGTGTCCAGACATCTTTTAACAGTAGTTGTTAATGTAACAGCAGACATACCTTTCTTCGCATATTCCGATCAATACGTTGCACCGAACTATTCCGAATGTGTTTTTGGGCAAAGTCAAACATCGTTGGTAGTGCATTGGCCTTCAATATACGACGAGGTCTACGTGGTTTCATGGAATCTGGCATCAATTCATAGCGGAAGTCTAACTCGAACATATCTTCCGTAAAATGACGAGAACATAGGTAATGCTTTGGGGGATTGCTGATTATCTCAGCCTTAACAAATTTGATAATGTCACCAACATCTGTTCCCCATCTACGGACCCACATTGTGCATAGTTGTGCATCCCGTGGAAATCGGTGGAAGGACATCCCTTCGGGCATGCGCCCTCTTCTGGTCTGACAGCCATAAGCCAAACACTGCGGCATTCTGTCAAATCCTTGTGTAGAATACTGATTAACCTAATAAAAAACATTTTTAATTATTTATAAATCCATGCAGTTATTGAATGAAAAGTTACACACCAGTATACTGTAAAACAATACATATTGACTGCATCACATAACTTTAAACAAAATATATCTCACTGCTGCAATGCAATATATGGCTATCTGTAAATAGAAATATAAAGTGATTGTTAGATGAGCTCATTTATACAAAAAAAATTTAATGTCCCTGACTACACCATCACAGAAACGCAAGATGTACTATGAATACATAACAGTTTGGTGGAATACACCCGGCCATGTATTCGCCTCAAGGTCTACTAAAAATTTTACAAGCCACAACTGCTTTTGTGGTGGTCGGTATGGGTGTGTGTGTGTGTACCTCACCACTTCTTATCAATCACTCTTGAACTGACGCCCTTTGAAGCCATAGCTTTCAGTTAACTACCTTACGTAATCCAGCCTTAGTAATACAGCTGGACTAAGCCTATTTCAGTTATTTGTTCATAATCGCAGACTAAATCAATGCCTTGGCAATTTTAAACTGGCCTGCATATAAAGTACCATCATTTCTAGCAGCCTGAAAGACCACTACAATACACTCACACACCCTGAATTGTCAATATGTTGTACTACACATTCTGTCTACAATATTTCACACCAATGAGCTGTCACCCATGATTGGCTTGTGTGTGCATTCACATATTACAGCAAGGACAAAATCACACTAGGCGATGACAATCGTACTTCGCAACCTCCCATAACCCCTTTTGTCAATCGGCGAAAAATACTCAGCAGTGCAGTATTAAGGCATCATACAATGCCAGTACACATGTAACTATGATATTACAGTTGTCATCACTTGTGCCTGACTTCAGAAACATATTTAAAATGTTAAATTTACTTCACAGATGTACATCACAGTACACAAAACCGTAAAACGGGTCTGGATTATGTCTATAGTGAACGTGTCATGTCCAATGCGACATTATGGACACTGACACATTTCCGCATCAGTAGTCAACTGCATTGACTCAACACAGCAGTGTACTTAGGTTGGCATCAGCTATACATGTCCACAGTCTCAACTATTACCAGTATCATCATGAGCCATAGCCATGGTCTCATAAGGCAGTAATACCCATATGTACGTTGGTGACATGATGTATGGCAGGACCATAATTGGCTCTATTGTGTACACTGCCATCAAGCAGACCACACATTACCTACAATGCACAACTTGCATGCAATACACCCAAAGTCAGTATTTGCAAATAAACATGACTAATCCATCTTTACCTTTCCGGTACATCAGTTATTCACACTGTCTGCTTCAAATAATCGTAAGTCAAAACATTTTAAAAATATTTAGAACTTTTATTGCCATCAACAAGCACAGGACATTTTACACTTTCAGACGTCCTTATAGCAGAGAAACATAATGTTCCGGGGTCCATTATAGACAATGAATAGTCATTCAACTCTCATTACACCAATGTGTGCTCATTACTCCGGGTATACCCAAAACCCATCAAAAGGCAGGAAACCAACATATTCGTTGTCGTCTTCAGGGAATTTTTGTCGTATACGTGACACTACACATGCTGGAATTACAACTCTGTTCCCACGTCCGAGTCTTCGATTTTCAAAAATCCATAGCACATAAGCACGGTATGCCACCACACGGTACAACCTGTCAAATCACAACACCTATTATAGCAACTTACACCTCATCATGAATTCATCACAAGTATCAAAAAAACATTCTGTTCACATTTCCAGTTAGGACTATGACTTGTTTGTGTGGGCTACCTGCAACAAACAATTGGCCAACATAGAAATCTTCACTTATCACCGCAATCTAGACAACGGATAATATTTTCCAATCTGACCCTAATACGTAAACGTTTGACTGCAGCATCAGTTTTACACCTTTCTGCAGTAAGCTACCAATGTATGACCACAACCTAGTCATTTACCTATAATAGCTGGAAAGGAAGTCACCATGCTTTTCTCTGGCTATGAAAGTTAACCTGACATAATTGGTGTTGTTCAAAAAAGTAATGTTCATAGAGTGCAAGGTAAGAAATAGCACCACGTAAATAGCACCGGTGAGTATTTATGTGCTGTAACAACAACCATCTTTCGAAACAGACACTTTTCCCTTACCTATTGGTCCACTGTATGCTGCGTGATCGCCTTGTAACGTAGTGCATTGACCGCAGAATCAATTCCAGTACAAGTGGCGTTAGGCACGCCATTTCAAAGTCTGTGTGATCAGTGATGCACACTGGCTGAACAGCGAGTTCGAGCTGAGCAATTTTGGCACGTGCACGATGGGACGATACACAGCAGTAGCACTCCTGTGGCGTATTCATTAAAACACACTTTTCACACGTGCACCAAGTCATGCTCTGGGTGTTCTCTTCATGTTCTTCTAAATCACTGCTTCCATTGCTATCTCGGCGTCGTTTTGGTCTTCTTTCTCCTGGTGCATATTCGGGTTCAAAACTGAAAGGAACTGGACCATGCATATTCATCCCGAACATCACGCCAAATTATTCTGTGAAGTGCAAAAAGCAACACATTGTCCATTGAAACATGACATCAATCCAGTTGCAGAGCAGAGATGCATGGCATTTCCCAATTTCAATCACTGTGGAAGCATTCCACATTTTAATTATGAACAGGGAAACATGACATGTGTAAGCTGATGAAACGTGTGACTACAGTTTCACGTACTATGCAAGTTTCACCATAGACAATTAGACTTAATCTACACTGTGATTTCTCAATTTTTCCTATACATGTACTGACTGCACAGCACAATACAAAAATAGTTACAGTATCACTTTAACTTTGAAACACAATTACCACTCACAAGATGAAGCACAATTACCAGTCAGAAGCTGATGATGACACAGTCATATCCTTGTACTGCTGCTATAATCAAGTTATTAGGTTTGACTAAAACGTAACTTCATGGAGTCTATGATGGACTGTCAGAGACAGTAAATGGGTATAGGTTTGGAAACCATGCTTTTTCGCAACAGAGTATGTGATGGTAAGCGTCAAAACTTTATGTATGGCTGAGTTGTCAGCAAGGGTGGAAATGCATGCAGTGATGTCGTATGCCAGTTTAACAAGTGTTATGTACATGACAAACACAAGAAAACACAATTAAAAAAAATTAAGCAAATTGTCACTCAACCGTGCTTCAGGACATTTACCTGTACTCTGACATTCCCCTATAGTTAACCAAAGCAACGGTTATAGGTATTCACGGCATTGCTTTACTGTCAAGCAGAGTTAATAACATTGTAACTAGTACTGTTTATCCAAGAACAACATATACCGCCATCTAACCCATTTGGTTAGCAACATTCAGGGTTGCTCGACAGATTTCGTAGTCAACTGAATGCCGCAAGATACTACTGGAAAGGCCAATGCAGACACTCTGCTGTCTGGATGCATTGATTCCAGTGTTCTAATTCCCTGACAGAAGCGATGATCAGCGAGTACTGGCTGTAAACATAGGGGATGTGTAGTCCACCAGTTACCATGACGCATATTCAAATCGATAAAAATAGTAGGTGTGCTATCCACAACCGTCGTGGTATACAAAAAACAGAGGCTAATAGTGTCAGATACCAATGATTTCTGCTCTTGTCAGAGCTAAACACTCACTTGGTCACTAAATGATCAACACATGCCATGCCGTACTAAGTTATTAGTAGGGTTAATGCAGTACATATTGATCTTCACCACTCAACTGGCAACAGAGCTTTCCATGCCCCCACCCCATTATCCATGACAACTGAGACAGACCCAAGAGTACATTAACTGTTTTTATTTATTTTACATGTGTTATGAAGCCTGTGGCTATGTCATATTGCTGTGTACTGACCTATGGACCGATTACTTGTGTCACTACAGACAAACACTTAAATTAACCAGTCAAACAACTTTTTCTTGCATGCGTGGTCAGCACATTTATTTACATACCAGGAGTACTGAGCACCGTAGTTTTTGCAAATATTACAGACTCTGTCAAATTACGTAAAAATATATCTAGTCCACTGTCACTGAGGTGAACATGGTCAATCCGGTATAACTCTGGCCGCCGAGCATTAATAGCATTATGGTGAATCACAGATCCTTTGCACATCTCCATTTGTCCCCACATGAAACCATTGTGCAGTCTTCTGATTTTATCAATGGCCTTAGCGGTACGTGCGCCCTTCCAAGCAATCCTTTGTATGATGTCTGACCATACTATATGTACATTAGGCCACCATGTAAGCACTCTCCACAAAATTTCCTTAATTTCAAATTTCAGATCCGCAAGGGGGCATGTGGTCAGGTCATTTCCTCCCAGATGCAGTACTAGGATATCTGGTTTTTCTCCTCCGCCATTTTTCTCACGCAGGCAGCTTAGCAGACCATCCCACTGCAAGCCTCTTTTCCCGACCCACGACACCTGAATTTCGGACTCACTTTGCCACAGATTGTTGGCTCCTATTTCTAAAGCTCTTCTCGCTGACCAGTGCACGTAGGAATGGCCACATATCCATACCTGGATAGGTCTCTGAGGGACACCTAAACCAACACAGATCATGGTGTTATCAACCCACTCATGTGACCATTACAGTATGAGCATTCAAATAGAGAAAGCAGCTCAACTCAATACAATACTGACCTTCCATCTGCACGCCTTGCTGCACCGTGCATGTATCTGGTTCCATCACAGTACCCACACTGAAAGAATTGAAAGTAATACTGTTACCAAGCATTCTTCGTTTATGTCCCTGACAAATGATGTCAGTCTTATAGTGGCACACCGCTTTCTCAGCACATAAACACAGTCTCTTAATTTACAGTTAATACCGGCTGTCTTCCTAGACATGAAAATCATTAGCTGTTGTCAGACAGAGTTGTAAGGAATTTTAGAAACCCACAAACCAGCAGCAGGTAAATTCTGTAGTTATACACTGCCCACAGTAGTAAGAATCTGGCTATGTGTCCAATACAGTAAGCAGTTTGAAAATGCATAAATACAGATATACACACAAGTATGGTAGACGTACATAAATGCGCATTAGTCAGCATACCCAAACAGAGGCAGGTCGAAAAAATATATACATATTTCTTGACAGGCATATCTTGTAACATAGTTCATATTGTGATTGTGTTACAAGTACCATATATGTAAATATGTGTAGCTGTCTCTCTCTCGGACTAAAGGTGGGTGGCGGTGCTCTGATAGAATTAAAAACATTGAGATGCATTGAAGTTTTAACATGTCCTTAAATTTTTGGACACATTCAACCATTTTTAAAGGCAGGCACACAACTATCAACACCACATGAATCATAAAGGGATCTGGTACCACAAAGCCATTTACGAAGGTGAGAGAGGACTATCATGTCTAATTACTCACCTTTTGACCGACAAGAGAAGAGCCAAGATTTCTCAAAATAGGAATGAACAGCAGAGACAGACAATTTGGAAGCCAAGCTGCCTCACGAAAGGTTGAATACCAGGATGTCAGTTAGGAGGATGAGAGAAGTCTTTCATGTGGAAATAGTCGACTGAAGACAGAAAACTGTAAATAAGGGATGAACATTTAGCTATTGTTCACTTCAAACCACTAAAGATAGTAGGGGTTAAAGGAGAGCTAATACCTCGGGAAAGTCTTGCATTTGCAGCTCAGTTACATTGTTAAATGTAGAAAATGCTTGATAAGCTGCTTAATGGTTTTGGAATAGTCCTTCACAGAAGGAAAATACAGCAAAGTCAATAGGATGCCTATGTGTCTGCAGACAGTGGCCTAGCAGGTGTCCATTACTAAAGTTTGAGACTGAATGGCATTTAAAATTACTTAAACAATGATATGCATGAGAAAAGGTAAATCCCAGTAACATCAGGGGTTGAAGGAGAGGTAACACCGCAGTAGAATGATTGATATGCAGCTTAGGGATAACTGTTACTGTGTAGTAAACACTTTCTAAGCGGATAAATTTTTTTTGAATAGTATTTCTCAGCAAGTCCAAAAGACTCTCTTTCTTTTGTCATTTACTTCGGCTACAAGGTTTTCAGCAGTACACGCTCCTTTGGCAGTCACTTCAGCTGGAAGTAGTTCAAACTACAGGCTATCATGGCAGTGGAGCCTTTCATTATCTTTTAGCCTTTGACGGTGGCCCTCAGGACCAATCCTTCTCCTATATGTTAACTCTATAGAGCTAAATATATAATGTATTACACCCTCTAAATGTTTTCCAATGTTCAATACAAATCCTGATTTATTTCCTTGGTTACATGAAATTATGTTTTTTGATGGCACTGCCAGGGGAGGATGGACATGGTCATCAAGGGGGATGTGGGTGGAGACAGCTGTGTCCTGCTCAGGTCTCTTAAAACCTCAAACAGTGTCTCAAAGTGAATTGGCTATGCCCATGTACCAACCCTAATTAAGTTATATAATGAAAACATTTTCGGTCATTATCATACATTGTAACTACGTTACCAAGCACTGCTTTCAATCTGATGTCTCTTACTTTACATTGTGTCTGTCCATGATAATTGTGAGTCTGTATTAGGGAACAGTACTAAACCATTGAATATAATCACTTTGTTTTTATAATTGTTTGCTAAAATCTGTGTAATCAATGTTGAGAAAGCATTTTAATATGCGAGATATAGCATTTTTGTTAAATTTGTAAAGCAGAGACTGACAACTATCAATTGAACCTGAATCAGAAAGGACTGAATACTAAGAAGCCATTTAGGAAGGTGAGAAAGGTCTTTCATGTGGAAATATTCTAGTGGAGACAGACAACAACTAAACCAAGGTGACTGTGAAATAACTGAATAACAAAGACAGACAACTACCCAGCTAAGGTGACTCTGAAAGGATTGAATACCAGGGAGCCAGTTAGCAAGGTGAGAGAGGTCTTTCATGTGTAAATACTCAATTGGAGACAGATAACTATAAAGAAAGGAGCAGAACTTGTCTTCACCTCAAGGCATTCAACACAGTCAGGGGTTGAATGACTGCTAACACCTCTTGACTATTTATCATTTTACCCTAAGCTCCATATGTAGTTGTGTAGTAAATGCTTTCTCAGCAGATTAATGCTCAGTGAATAGTACTTCACAGCAGGAAACAAAGCAAGTGAAGAATATGCCTGTGTCTGGAGATAGTGGCCCAGCAACTGGTAGTGTCTGAGGCTTTAGACTAAATGCAATTTGCATTTCCTTAAATAATGACGTCCATGATAAAAATCAAGATGCAACACAAGGAAGCTGTATACTTTGTCAGTACTGGCAACATGTGGACAAATGCCAGGTCCAAAACTGATGTTGACCCAGGTTAATCAAACCTTTGGTAGTCACAGGTATGTGCAATTGTACAGACGTTGATGTGCCATTTGCCCGGCTGAACAATAGTGCCACGATTGGCTGTATGCACAATGCCAACATGTGTCATATTGCAAACATACTACAGTGTTTCACCAGCAAGCAGTCTTATGACGTGAATGAAATGATCACAGAAACTACAAGCCTATTACTCTGAATAGTCTAATATGGAAAGCAACTGACTGAATTCACAGGGAAATGTTTTGTTCAAAGGCAGTGGGCCAAACTCGGTTTTGCTGATTTGAGAAGGCTATGTCTACATAACTGGTTAGACTTGACGTCACTAAGGCAATGCACATAGGGTAAATTGTGCTCACAGGAACACCAACCTGGACCTGGATAAGACATTTGATACAATATCCCACTCAGTCAAAGCTGACAAAATCAATGACTTGGCCGAAAAACGCTACATATCTGAGACAGGGACATAAAAAAAAAATTGAAAATCCAAAACAAGGTCTTTCAAGCAGCTGGCAATTGTAGTTCCATGGAATTTTTTATGCCACGTGATTACATACAAGGATACTACACTTGTTTAATTTACATTACCTTGCACTTCTACAAACACACTGGCCAGATTTCTAAGGCCTCTATGAAGACTGTCGATATGGCTCTTATTATTTCCCCTCATGGCAGACTGTTCCAATTTAGACTACCCCTCCGTGCTAGTGTCTGTCCAATGCTATTCCCATTTCACTCTGATCTTGTCTCCTGAACCTAATTGACTTCTTTGAATGAGTCTACAGAGCCGTGGATGAGGGTAAGACAGTCCACACAGCCGATCTGGAACTCGCCAAGGCCTTTGACACCACCCCATACTCTGGAATCAGAGATAAACTTACTACACTGGGCATTAATCCCTACATCACTCGATGGGTTGCCAACTGGCTGACTGACAGAACCCACTCGGTAACAGTAGCTGACTCCAAATCCAGATCCAGACAAGTGACAAGTGGAGTACGTCAGAGTTGAGGTACCGCTCTTGTTTGGCATCTAGTTCTCTGAAGTACAGGCCAACACTAAGGGACTCTGGCTAACAAAGTTTGCAGATGACTGCAAACTGGGAGCCATAATTGAATCCCCAAATGATATGGATACTCTACAAAAGGGCATTACAGAAACAGATGCTTGGTGCCAGAGCCATGGACTCCAGCTGAATGCCAAGAAATGTATAGTTATCCCCTTTGGGAAAAAACATGTACCCATGAATTACCACTTAGGTGGAAGTACACTAAACACCGAAAGTGTGATAAGAGACTTAGGGACACAGGTGGACAGTGGTCTCAACTTCAATAACCACATTGCCACAACAGTCAGGAAATCCTTCCATGTGTCACATCTCATCACTAAGGGCTTTTCATCAAGAAAAGAAATAGTTCATTGTCCCACTGTACTCATCCCTCATTAGACCCATTATGAATGGGACGGAATAGATTTTCAATGGAGGCAGGGGGAGAAATGCTCCAGATGTGAACTGGCAAACCTCAAAGTTGCCCAAAAGATAACCATTTCATGTGTCAGTGACTGTGTCTGGAAGTCAAATATACACACCATGTAAAGGACTGACATCCAGTCCAGAATTGTTCCTCTGCCTTAAGCTGAACTGCTTCCCAGGATGCACTTCTACTCCTCCAGGTCATGAACAGCATTAAGAGGCATCATGGAATAAATGTATGAAATTAAAGGAAAACTGGATGAGATCAGCAAGACTCAAAATGTGATCAGGGAAGGCTCAGATCACCCAACTTTGTCAATGCAAAAAAGTTAAGAGGTTGCCAGCCCACTATGATAATATACCCCTAGTGATCTACATTAGGCCTGCTCATAAAACCGCATATTGATAATGAACATTTGCTTACTGTTCAATAGTAACCCCTTATTAAAAGTAACAATTTCTTTGGAATACCGTAATGTACATTCTGACACTTTTCGTGTTACATATTCTATTTACTACTTCTCTGCATTGATTATTGCTACTTGATATTCTGCTTTTCCTTGACTGAGCCAAACAATGGTCCATACACATCAAGTCTCTACGCCAGTCAATATATTGTAAATAAAATTAAATCACCACACAGCCCTGCCCTCAGGGCAAAGTCGGGGCATGACACTCTCTGACTTCATTTAATAGATCAGCAGCACATGTCTTCCACCTCAAACAGGAGGGGGCATTAGGTCTGATTTTAATTTTTGCCACCTATCACTGCTTACATCTTACTCAAATAAAGTTTCTGGGGCTTCAGTATGCGCTAGGCCAGAAACATCCTGTCATTTTCTTCCTGCGCTCCATCTTGGGACAAGATTTTCTTTGCAAACTCTCTACCCTCTTGTTGTTCTCAATGAGACCTGCAGTACATGGAACCTCCTCTCTAAGCCTCTAATCAGGAAATACCAAGGTTCTGTTCCTTTTTCTAAATATGCTACAGTGAAACAATGTCACACAAGAACAGTTTGAACTGGAATGCTAAGGGAAGAATTGAGTCTAAATGCTTGAAACCTCTAGCTCAGTAAACATGAAAACTGGAGTGATTAGATGCTCTTTATTCATTATCAAAATGCATCCGCCCATGTTTAAAATCTGCATGTCTTACTGAGGACATAACTGTAGTAAACTGAGAAGTGTAGACCAACTCCCCATCCAGCTTATCCCATGGGATTCCCAAGTGTTACAAAGCAAGGTAAGAGAAGATCTCTCCAGCATACTCCATGTCTGCCCTGTCCATCAAAGCCATTACGTGTCTGCCCTGTCCATCAAAGCCATTACAATCTATATTAAAAAACCATTAACACTAGATGTTTTCCTGTTACATGATACAACAAATGGATACATGTATCCATGTACCATGATACAGACATACTGTCACAGCACAAGTAACACAATGGATGGAATTGGAAATAATAACATTATTCGTATCAAACAGAATAAAAAACTATTTGCTATTGGTCACTTCAAACCACTCAACACACTAGGGGTTAAAGGAGAGCTAACACCTCTGGAAAGTCTTGCATTTGCATCTCAGTTAAATGAAGATAAGAAGTAGAAAATGATTCATAAGCTGCTTAATGGGTTTTGAAAACTCCTTCACAGCAGGAACTTACAGCAAAGTCAATAGGATGCCTATGTGTTGGTAGACAGTGGCCCAGCAGGTGTCCATCACTGAAGCTTGAGACTAAATGGCATTTAAAATTCTTTAAATAATGATATGCATGAGAAAAGGTAAATCCCAGTAACAGCAGGGGTTGAAGGAGAGGTAACACCTCAGGAGAATAATTGAAATGCAGCTTATGGATAAATGGTAATGTGTAGTAAATGCTTTCTAAGTAGAAAAAATGCTTTTTGAATAGTAATTCTCAGCAAGTCCAAAAGATGCCTGTGTCTGCAGGCTGTGACTCCCTTCATTACTCAAACCCGGCCACAATACACATAGCGAGCCACCTCCATGGTCAACCACAAACTTGAGATTCTTTCACAAAAATCTCTTTCTCTCGACAAGCCTGCTATCCAGTGGTTCCAGTCCTAACTGACTGGTCGGGAAATCTCTCCAGCCAGCTAATTCTCACACTTGGTGTCCCGCAAGGGTCCGTACTAGATCCAGTGCTCTTCTGTATTTTTTGCTACAACCTTCACACTCCGATACCTAAAGGTGCATGCATTCAATATGCAGATGATTCCAGTCTGATCTGCTGAAACACCTCCCCAACCGAACTGCAAACCTCAACACACAATACATTTAACAGTACCGAGAACTGGGTCACCAATCAACGCCTACTTCTGAACCCCAATAAAACAAAACTTCTACCCCAGTAGTAGATATACCACCGTTTCATTCTCTGTCGCATCTAACAATGGTAACACTATTTCCCCAGATCATCACACCAAACTGCTATGGGGTTATGGTAGAAAATATCAAATTGGACCTACAGGTCAACAAAACCTTACTGACCATCAATAAGAAGCTTGGCTCACTGCATAGAAACAATACATTTTTGTGGCTACAACTGCCCAGCTTTATTCAATTCAGTCAACTCTTAATAGCACACAAAAATTTGTACCACACTGAGGAATACCCCCTCTCTTCAAAATATTATTAAGCCATATAACAACCTGAGATGCCTACAGGCAGCCGATAAACTACTGGAGCAAACAAACAAAGCTAATAACTCTGCTGGTGAATCCCTGTTTGCCAACTTCATTGGCAAAACCTGGGATTAGTTGCCAAAGTATATAATCCCACATTATTACAAAAGTCTATAAACAATACCTCAAACAGTATCTCAAAGTGAATTGCCTATGCCCATGTACCAACCCAAATTAAGTTTTAAAATGACAGCATATTCGGTAATTAGCTTAACTTGTAACTATGTCACCAAGCACTGCTTCCAATGTGATATCTCTTACTTTACATTGTGTCTGTCCATGAGAATTGTGAGTCCCTATTCGGGAAGACTACTACACCATAGGATATAATGACTGTGATTTTATAATTGTTTGCTAAAATCTGTGTAATGTATGTTAGTTTGTCTATATGTAGCTTTTTTTCCTGGAAGACCCCAGGGTGTAGCTTCATTTATAAGGCTCCATCCTGGTCATGTTCAGTTTGTCTGCCACAAAAGTCTGCTCTGAAGGAATATAGGTAGTTTGTATGAATCGACTGAACTGTAGTAGCATTACTAATCTGCAAATAAGATTATGACTACATGACTCTGGTGTTGTCTGTTATTCTCAACAGACAGCTTGTGTCCAGAAATGGTTTAGAGATTTGACAGCATTCAGGAATGCCATCATTTCCTTGATGTTTATCTCCTTTTATTTGTTCTGATGGTTGTACAAACCTTGAACTTTCACCCCTTTGGATACAGCTCCCCAGTGCCAAATGTGCTGCATCTGTGACTACAGACCAAGAAGGTATTGGACAACAGAAATGGAGACCCAAACTAAGGGATAGCTGATTTAGCCAACAGTGAATCTCCTTTGCAAAAACACCTCCCTGGAAACTGAAAGGACTAAATTTAGGAACCTCCACTGAATTTTTCTAATGCATAAACTAGTCACAAATCTTAAGAATGGTGAATGTCATAATTCTGAAACGTAATTGGCTATCATTTAATGAATTCAGTTCTCACCACAGCTGTCAACCTCTTAGCACAAAACACCTGGACAAACCCAGTAATGAGGGAATACAACCCTCAGACATATTCAGTGAATTCAGTTCTTGCCATAGTTGTCAACCGTAGCACAAATAACCTGGACAAAGCCAATAATGGTGTAATACAGTCCCAAAAATAAGGAAAAATTTCAAATATTCATTGAAAAACATAGAAAACTGCTACAGTAAACGGTTGGGTTACTATGTATTTTCTTACTATGTATTTTCTGAATAATATGAAGTCTGAAATTCAAATGCCTGCCAATTTTACTTCTGACGGAATAAAAACAATTTTCAGCAGAGGCCCAGGGAGAAATACTGCAGACACATGTCTTTGTAAAATGGGAGGACACTATAGCAAATCCACACAAACACAAGGATAAGATGCAGACTCCACACAGAAGGCACCCCAGCCAATAATCAAACCAGAAAACCTATAACTGTGAGGCAACAATGCTACCACTGCACCATCAAATATATAAGGAATTCAACATTTAGAAACCTGAAGTCTGAAATTTAAATCCCTGTCAATTTTATTTAACATTTGCTAATGAGGAAAATCTGACTTGGAATAAAAAAACAATTTTCAGGAGAGGACCAGGAAGAAATTATGCAGACATGTCTTTATAACATGGGAGGACACAAAAGCAAACTCACACAAACACAGAGAGAAGATGCAGAACCCACATAGAAGGCACCCCAGCCAAGAATCAAACCCAAGAACCTGCAGCTGCAAAGCAACAATGCTAACAGTGCACCATCAAATATCAAGCATTACAATATTTAGAAAACACAGATATTATGAGGAACAGATGAGATCAAAAATGAGGCATAAATCTGCAATTTTTTACAAATGGTGGTGGGTATGGAATTCAGGCCCTTAACACCGGCATACAAGGTACAGGGTTCAAGCCTGAGTATCTCTACCCACCACCATCTGTTCTCTGGGGCATTTTACACCCCCCCACCCACCCTCCTGAAGCAAGTGATGACCGACCTGCATGGAACCCACATAATCCAACAGAACCAATTGCTATACATGACGCCCCCACAGCTAAATCTCCATGAGAGCTGGGAGAGCTCTCAGCTCACTCCGCATTGAATATGACTGCAAAGGAAGCTCCTCTGTTCTGTGCGGTCGTTGACCGCACAGATTTCGGGTTATCCTACAGCAGAGGTTGCTGGGTACCTGATGTTCTTCATACCACATTGCTGCAGTCCTAACACTTGGGTAGTCCGCTGTCCCAGTCGGCCCGAATACCAAAGTATATGGCTGACGTCGGTCAAGGCGCATTAGTCTGACGTCAGAACGTCAGGGTACAAATGCGCATGACCGACGTCATATCCTCAGTCTTTTTTGCCGCATGGTCCGATGCAGAAGCAGTTTTGCAAGTGCAGGTTGGCGTTCTGAGATTTTCCGAAGTCGGAGTTTCAGACCGAATCCAAGTTGGCTAAGTACCCCGTTGGGGATTATTTTGGTTTTTTCTTGCCTCAGTATTTTACCGGATGTCAGAAAAAGTGAATAACTGTATTTCTTGTGGGAAACAGATACCTCATAGGGATTACCATACCTTGTGTATACCTTGCTTAGGGCCTGAGCACGATGTTGTTGGCTGTCGCTCTTGTGCTAGATTTGACAAACGCACTATAAAGAGAAGATTAGATTGTGCCAGGTTGGTTTTTGGGAAGCGGTGTAATTATAAAATGCCGTCGGATGCTCAGACGCCCGCTCAAAAAGCGCAAGGACAAAACAGCAAAGCCTAGGCTGGAAGAACCGTCCGTCCCGGACGTCGGTTCTTTAGAGGGCTCGGTGGAGCCAGGGGTTCAGCCAGAAATTTCTTTGGAATCCCAGGGAGAGACTTTATTACTGCAAGATGTGACCTCTCAGGAGGTAGGCCAGGCGGAAGGGGCTTCTCAGGTAGCTGTTCTTCCCTCCCTTCCTAAGGTGGTTAGGCCCTCCCCTGCTGTTTCCAAGGCTTCTCCCAGGGGCAGGCCAGGTTTTGTTTCAGGAGTTATCCCTAGTTCTTCAGGGTCTGTACCTAAGAAGCATATGCTTAAGATGGCAGAAGATTTGATTACAATGATTAGAGGTTCTATGCCCCCTCCTGATAAGAGGCCCAGGGTGGAACCTGAGCTTGGGAGTTTTGAGCAGTGTTCGGATGCTTCTGAGTCTTGACTGAAGACTTGCAGGAGTATTCCCCTTACTCTGATTCTGATGTAGAAGATTCTACTCCTTCTGCTTCTCCTCCTGAGGATTTTTCATTTTCAGAGACTCTTCATTCCATGAGGGAGCATTTTAAATGGGAAGGTCAGGATTTCTCTGATTCCAGGAAAAGGCTTAGGGAATTTTTGTTTCTACCCCAGCATAGGCCTTTAGCTATACCTCCTGTTCTAGATGTGGTAGAGGATGTTTTTGCAGAGGCTTCTCTGAACCCTGACTCTTTGCCTCCTGCTCCAGTTAAACCGGATAGATATTATAGGGTGCCTGAAGCTCATAAGTATCTTTTTAAGAGTCCTAGGGCAGACCCAGAAACTGTTTCACAGGGGCCTAAAGGTGTTAAGGCTTCTGTTGTTAAAAATCCGGAGGCTAGGGCTTTGGATAGATGGGGAAAGAAAGTGTATACTTCTTCCACTTTGGCCATGAGAGCTTTGAATTGTCAGTTTCACATGTTGAAATACCAAAATTATCTCCTTTCACAATTAAAGTCTAAGGTAGATGCTTTGGCGGAAGGTATTGAGTGTAAAGAGTTGCAGGATTTAGTTCATGTTTCTGAACAGGTGGGTAAGCATTCTTTACAATGTGGTTTTGATGCTGTGCAGGCCTCTTCGAGGGTGGCTGCCACTGGTTCGGTTCTTCGCAGGCACGCCTGGTTGAGGGATCAGAATTTAGCTGAGCATGTGAAAACAAGGATTTTAGATGCTCCTTTACAATCTGATGTGTTGTTTGGTTCGCCTGTGGAAGCAGTTCTAAAGAAAATGGAAGACAAGTCTAAGTCTATGCAGACTGTTAAAGATTTTTTGCAGGTTCAGCCTCCGAAGTTTAGTAGAAATTGGCCTACCAAGGGGTGGACATATCCTGCTTATGATTCCCAGTCTAGGGGCAGGTCTAGACGTGGTAGAGGCAGAGCTCAAGGTTCTTTTAGGCCTAGAACAGGGAGTTCACCTGCTCAGTCTTCTGGTGAGGGCAGGGGTCAGTCCTTTCGTAAACAGACACAATGACCTGCCTTTTCAGCTGCCAGAATCTTCTCGTCTGGCAGCACCTTTGGGAGGAAGGTTGGCACTTTTCAAAGAAAACTGGAGTTTAATTACCCAAGACAGATGGGTATTGGATATCATTCACCACGGTTACAGGTTTTATTTCCATACCTTGCCTCCTTTCAAAGGCATGCCAGACATTCCTCCTCAACAAAGGAAAGAGGCTCACAAGCAAATTTCTTTGTTGCTCCAAATAGGGGCCATTCAGCCGGTTCCTGTGCCAGAAAGGGGCCTAGGATTTTATTCTCGCCTGTTCCTAGTACCAAAAAAGGGGAACACGTGGAGACCAATTTTGGATCTGTCTATCCTCAACACTTATCTGGACATTCCCAAGTTCAAAATGTTGACGTTACAACAGCTTCTACCTCTGCTGGGCAAAGATCACTGGATGGTAACTTTGGATCTCAAGGAAGCTTACCTTCATGTTCCTATCAGACTAATTTGCAGGAAGTATCTGCGTTTTCGAGCTGGGAATTCTCATTATCAGTTCTCTGCATTGCCCTTTGGCTTACCTACTGCGCCCAGAGTATTCACAAAGGTTCTGGCTCCAGTGATAGCTTTCTTCAGGCTAAAAGGAATACAAATCTATCCTTATTTGGACGATTGCCTGATTCTGGCTCAAGGACGGGACGTGCTTCTTCAGCATTTCGAATATGTGATAGCAGTGCTAAGATGCCTAGGGTATTCTGTGAACGAAATAAAGTACAGTCTAGTACCCTCTCAAGACATGTGCTTTCTGGGTGTGAGACTGAATACAGCAGCCCAGATGGCCTTTTTAACCCCGGACAAACAAAAGAATCTTTCTCTTTACTTCCATCAACTATCTCATCAGTCCGGGCTGACTGCAAGGACAGTCCTTCAAGCCTTAGGGTTCATGGCATCTTGTATTCTGGTACTTCCCAATGCCAAACTGCATATGAGGAAGCTACAATGGTATCTCAAAAATGTATGGACACAGCACTGCCAGGATTTGGACACTGTCATTCAAATAATACCTTGCATTCAAAAGGAATTTTTGTGGTGGGCTCAGGAATGTCACCTAAACAAGGGACTCTCTGTGACCCGGCCAGAGGCGAGTCAGATTCTAACGACAGATGCCTCAGACACAGCTTGGGGAGCTCATCTGAATGGAAAGTGGATACAAGACAAGTGGCCTGCCAGACTGCAGCATCTACATATCAACATGAAGGAGATGTTAGCAGTCCAGTTTGCATTACTGGCTTTCAAGGATTTACTTCTTCCAGGGCAGGTGTTGATTCTAACAGACAACACAACTGTCATGTGGTACATCAACAAACAAGGGGGAACACATTCTTATCCTCTATGCAGGCAAGCAATGATTTTGTGGGAGACTGCGTTAAGCTTGCAGCTGAATCTTCAAGCAAGGTTTCTGCCAGGAGCACAGAACTCCTTAGCAGATGTGTTAAGCAGGCAAATCATGGATCCCCACGAGTGGAAACTGGATCTTCATGTATTTCAGACATTGACAGTGTCATGGGGAACTCCAGACATAGATCTGTTCGCTTCTCCACTAAACCACCAGCTGCCAAAGTTTTGCACGAAAAGGTTTCATCACACAGCCTGGAAAGTGGATGCTCTTTCCTTCAGTTGGAAAACTCTTCATGTGTATGCCTTTCCACCTCTGCCTCTCCTCCCAAAGGTACTTCTAAAGGTCAGACAAGACAAGCCAAGGATGATTTTAATAGCTCCAGATTGGCCTCGGCAGCACTGGTACCCATTGCTGAGGAGTCTGGTAAGGAAGCCTCCATGGCCCTTACCTTTGATTCCACACCTATTGTCTCAGAAGGAGGGGCATCTGCTCAATGTCAAGCTTCACTCTCTTCATCTAACAGCTTGGCATATTCTGTTTTGAACCATAGCAGGTCTCAGCTTCCTCAGCAAGTTTTGAAAGTGATTATGGAAGCCAGAAGACCTAGTACAAGGAAAGTGTACGCAGGAAAATGGAAGAGATTTTTATTTTGGTGTGCAGCAAAGGATTTGGATGTTTCTGAGCCAAATTTGAGTGTGGCTCTTCAATATCTTACTGAGTTATTGGACAAAGGTTTGTCTTTCTCTTCCATTAAGATTCATGCTGCAGCAATTTCAGCTCACTATGATTGTGACCCACCATTGTTTTCTCATCCTTTGTTCAAGCAATTTCTTAGAGGGCAAAGAATATAAGACCCCACGTAGAGCTCCTACTCCTGCTTGGGACCTCAATTTTGTGTTGGAGAAACTCACTCTACAACCTTTTGAGCCTGCAGCTACTGCTGAATTGAAATATTTGTCATGGAAGACTGCTTTTTGTTAGCCATTACATCTGCAAGAAGGGTGTCTGAATTGCAGGCCCTTATGGCGGTTGAGCCTTTCCTGATTTTTCATAAGGATAGGGTATCTTTACGTACTAATCCTTCCTTTATGCCTAAAGTGGTTTCTAGTGTGGCTTTAAACCAAACTATTCATTTGCCTACCTTTTATGCAGATCCCCAAAATAAGGGGAAAAGATTTTGCACACTTTAGATGTACACAGGCAGTTGCGTTATTATTTAAGCAGGACTAAGGATTTTAGGCAGTCTCAGCAGTTGTTTGTTTCTTTTGCTTTGAGTTCTCAGGGCAAGCCTGTGTCAAAACAAACTATTTCTAAGTGGATTGGGTTTTGCATTGCATTTTGTTATTCCCATCATGGCAAGGAGATTCCAGCTGGGATTAGGCCTCATTCCACTAGGGCTACTGCCACTTCAACAGCATTTCTAAGGGGTGGCAACTAAGGATATTTTGGAGGCAGCTACTTGGAGTTCAGTGCATACTTTCTCTAAGCATTACCACCTTCCTCTCTACTCTAAATCTAGGGCTGGTTTTGCCACGGCTATTTTGCAGGGCATGTTGTCAGCTCCTGCTTCCTTATGATTTGCCAGCCTCCCTTACCTCTGCTTTGGGATTCTACCCAAGTGTTAGGACTGCAGCAATGTGGTATGAAGAACATAGTACAGTTTTGTACCTACCATAAATGTAGATGTTCGAAGATCCACATTGCTGCAGTCCAATTTACCCTCCCTCCTTCCCCTCTGTGTTTAGGGGTGGTTGTGTGGGTGAGGTTATACTCTTGTAAATTTGTATATATTGTATATATATTTGGTGCAGGAGTGTGTGGTGTTTTTTGGTTTTAGCCTTATCTTTTTAGGGTCTTCTGACATCTGGGGCAAGAAAAGACTGAGGATATGACGTCGGTCATACGCATTTGTACCCTGACGTTCTGACGTCAGACTAATGCGCCTTGACCGACGTCAGCCATATACTTTGGTATTCGGGCCGACTGGGACAGCGGACTACCCAAGTGTTAGGACTGCAGCAATGTGGATCTTCGAACATCTACATTTATGGTAGGTACAAAACTGTACTTTTTTCTGCATTGGGACTGCTGATAAAGACAGTCTGAATTGATTTTCTGTTTCACAGACTGTTTTTCTTTTTCTTTTTGTAGGTTGGAGGGCTGCAGAGTGGTGCAGTTACATTACTCTTGGTATGAAGCAGGTTTAGTTGATGTCACAGAGAAACTCATGTAAGAGACACTGTTTACCACAACCTATCCATGTTTCCACCTCTGCTGCTCGCCGAATTTTCAAATAATCCTTAGGTATGTCATGTACATAATGTCCATCTCACCAGTGTTGATAGATGATCTGGAGGAGAATGCTCCAAAGAAATAGCCATACAGACCCTGCATTACCCATTCTGTCTCTGCTCCTAGCCAGAAAAAATATTGAAGCCCTGATACTATAATGGGTCAAGTTGCATGCCCCTGCATCTCCTTTTTCCTGTCTCACGACATCTGATGCTCCCAGCATCTGAAGCACACTATAAGGCATATCACTGCTTTCATTACCCCACCCATCGTAACTTCGAAGTGACTGATGCACATTCTCCAGCTAGACATATGCAGAGTACCCTAACTCCATGTATCCAAGTACTGATCAGAATGTTCAGTTTCCCTGCTCAAATTCTCTTAGCAGCATTAAGAAATTCTCACTTGCCATTCAGTTCTGTCCGCTCTGTTTAACAGTTATTGGACCTAGCTAATCCTTTGCTCTCCCTTCCTATTAGCATTTGGCATTATTTCTAATACAAATCAGTGATTGGTCTATTTTTCACACTCTGCAGCCTTTCAGAGCAACTATCATAAATTTTCTTTTTGTTTGTCCATAGTTAGATTATCAGGCTTCACATCAGCCTATCCCCTAGTATTTGACGTCACTCTGTTAGCATCTAACTCATCCAGGTTGAAGAAAACTCACTTGTACTAAACAGAAACAGTGCTTGTGTGTGTATTACAGTATACCTAGGTAGAATATCAGAATGTGCATCCCCTTACCCACTATCAGAGAGACTTTTAATGCATGTCATAAATCTCCCTATACCTCTCACTAACACCCATGTAATTTGGGCTAAACAATGTTACTTATACAAATCAGACATGGAAATAGGTTAGCACACTGTATTTGCTAAACTGTATATCTTGACAACTACCCATATGATTCTAACCAAATATGACGTTTTTTATTTGGGAAAACACTAAGATATATATGTTACACTGGCTGTGGGTATGGTGCGTCCTACAACATCTCATCTTTCTACAAAAGATGTGTCACTTTGGGATTTTAAAAAGGTGACAACCCTATTTTATTAAGCATAATTGAACATCTTTTACTCCAGAAGCCACCAATTTTAGGACAGAATAAGATGGAAATAGATAAAATTTGAATTAAAATCTCTACCACCCCTCACTGAGCTTGTGGTAATCTTCCTGAGGGAGTTTCTGAACATAGAAAATCTTTCAGGCTCCTAAGCAAGGGTCTGTAAATAAATTGTTTAGTATTTACCCATTAACATATATGCGGGTTTAGGGAAACATCCACTACATACAGCATCGGTTTTCTTTAAATAATACATGTTTTAACAAGCATATGGACTCCATTACTCTACTTTTCTGCACATTCAAGTTAAGAACATCCAGTTCAACACTGAATGCTGAAACATCAGGGGTAAACTATTATACGTTATAAACATATGGACTGGTACAATCTGCTATGCCCATACAGCTTTAGTGCCCCTGTAAACCCAGGGATTCAGAACTTAGTCTTACCTGTCTTTGCAAAATATTAAAGTGACAATATTTAAAGCTACAGACATTTTCTGGTATTTTCCACTAATCTCTTGGCAATAGAAAGAGTGTCCAAAAGGTTTTTCCAACTAAGGTTAAGTCTAAATGTTTCATTATTTAAATCACTCATTTTTCTTAGTACTGGTTTAAAAACAGATTGACAATAATATTATTATTATTATTTCATTAACATTACTTTATAAACATATGGAGAAAACCTGTTAAGTTGGTATAAGACTGAAGGCAGCTCACTGTGCTCTGATCATGAAGAATCTTCTGATGCAGTAAACTCACTCTTCGGTTGTGTGTGTCTAAACTGTAAACTATGAATATCAGACTCTGCAAAGGCCTCAAGTGCCACTTTGGAATATGAACAGTAAAGAGTCCTGCACCTTCTCTACACTTTCAAGCATTTGGTTTGGACAGGAACTAGTCATTTAGCTAGGGAAAATATTTGTTTCCTGTGCCTTTGGTAAACCACCATTACAGTTGTGTATTTGGCAAACACCTTGGGGGGCTGTAGTGAGATCAAATGGAAGATTCCAAGACCTGGTAATCACTGTCTACTACCCAGATGCAAAAGTCCCTGACTCTTTAGTTGCTCTGACATGCAATAAGCATCTTGGAAGTATAGCAAACACATTCTATATCCCTTTATCAAGCTAGAAAAAAGAAAAATGCTTGCACTGAGACCACATGGAATGTGTGCCTAGAAACAAACTCATGTAGGCTGCCTAGATCTGAAATGGCCCTTAGGTCCTTTGTTTTCTCCAGAATACTTTTGAATAATCTCTGTTCACCAACTGATATGGTGGAACATGCTGAATGGCTCTTTTTAGAAGGAAATTGATTATTTATTTTTCCTGATACTCCCCTTTAATAGGATGGGGTGCCAGCAATGAAAGGAAGTGCAGCTTCAGTGGTATGTGGAACAGGATATAGATTCTATGACCTCTTGTGTCCTGTGTGGTTGCTATTTACACTGGAAGATAATGGAACAGATGACCCTTGAGTGCCTTCAGATCTGGACAGTCAGGCACACCTTTAGAGGTCTGCTGGGATGACCTAGTGGATTGGAAGCTTAAGACCAACTGTTATGATTATTCCTGCCTCTAGATGGGCACCTCTTCTGGTAGCAGACATGCTCATGATGATCTTTTCCAAAGTGAAAGTTCCCACGTCTGCTGCTGGAAGTCATGTTTGGGCTGCATTTGCTTAAGACTTTTGTTGATGCTGTAGTGTCTGAAAATGGACACCCACAGTACTGAAGATCTCATTGTCTGTCTTTGTCTATAGAAGCTTTTCTCTCATCTGTGACCTCAAAAGGTCAGAGCCATTAAAAAGGACACTTGGAAAGATACCTCAAATTGTTCAGTAAAATCTGCTAGCCAGAGACAGTAGTGATGGTCAATGCAATTACTGGCACCTGCTGTCAAGCTGACTCATACATGGCATTATGCATTAGGCATATAGAAAGGTTTGAAAGTTATACCATCACTGCTGCCTGGGACATCTGTTTTGTTTTTATTTCTTCCTGATCCTCAGCTAACTTCACCAGCATCTTATGGAACTCGCCTAAAAGACCATGCTGGCATCGTAATACAAGTGATAAGTAATTAAGTACCTTTTCTACAAATGTGGAAGACACAAATGCATGCTTTCTGCAGCAATCCATATCCCTGGATTTTTTATTTGGAGAGGTGGACCATCAGATTCTGAGGGCTTCACTACCTCTAAAGGGCTGCTACAGCACTGGCAGACTCTGCAATAGGTGCCTTTATAAGTGTGTATTCCAGTCCAAAAGCAAATGTTAAATGGAGGACATCTCACTGCAGTCCTTCTAAGCATCCCAGATGATGAAGGATATGATTTGGCCAATGACAGGCTCTTCCCATGAAGATGGCGTGGGACAGTGGAAAGACTCCTGAAGAAGCTTTCTGGAGATGAAAAGGTCTGAGAGGGTCAACCTTCCTTCTTATGTGTTAATTCCAGAATTTTCCCCTAATTTGGGGTTGTCAGGTGGGGAGGATTGGGAACTCCCTCATCTCCACATTCAGAATCTGGCATAAAGACTCTAGTGGAATGCTTCTTCTTGCATATATGCTTCCCTGTGCTCTTGCCAGATCTATGACTTTGCATTCTCCAGGGGTCTTCCACTCTACTGAACATACAACAGCAGCAGGCTATAGACTGACAGTGAGATAGGTCTTGGGTTGAAAGTGGCGCTAGAGCTATCACATAGGAATGCTCTTGTACTACGGAGTATAAACTCAATGTCAAAGTCAACTCCTAAAACTAAGCCAGCATCAAAGGCTTTCATATCAAGAGATTTCACTTAATGGTACTGACAATGGATGGGGCACTGGGGCAATAACTTTGAGGCCAGCTGACACCAGTTTTTAAACTTTAGCAAAAAACTTGCTGCAAGTGTAACAAGTGGCTCGATACAACATGCCACACAAAGAGAAGCACTGAGTGCTTATATGGCAGAATCACCATTACTGCAAATACCAGACGGAGGGCTAAAGTCAAACCTGACAGTAAATGCAGTATTGGCATTCCGAAACAATGTCGATACTCAATACTACCAATCATGCCCCCCCTGACAGCTTGAGCCCAGGGAGTTTGTTCCTTTTAACCCACCCTAGCCATGACTCTAATTCAAAAGTTAAGATATAGAACAGCTACTGCTTTTCATTCCCTAAACTTTATTGCCCACCACTGACGGTTACTCTGGTATTGCTACAATGTATGGAGTATTACCTTCTAGTTTTAGTAATGTCATACAATTTGGTTACCAAAGGCTCTACGTTAATATGTGGAGTTTGTACTATGCTTCCACACATGGTCTGTAAGCCTTGCTTTTGTAAAACTTGTTTTTCTAATTTACATAAGCACAGTGTTTGTGCTAGGCTGCTCTCTGCATAGCACCGACTGGCAGTACCCTGTATAGACACAAACACCTTCAAGTTAAAAATTTCCCTTAGAATAACTATCTCTGCAACCTTCCCTAGTTCCCCTGCTGCTCTAGCACCTGGGTTGCGCGCAGAGCAGTATCACTTTCTTGGATATCTACAGTTCACACAGAGTACAGCACCCATTCTTTTGTCAGTGTGCTATCATCCTAGTCAATTCTCCCCACTCTTTTCCCTGGTTAAATCCATGGAGAGGCACTTTCTTGCTCTGTGGTCGGCCTGGTGGACATGCTACATAGCCTCTGGATGCCCAACTGTCTCATGTATACTGACAACCACTTAATCATACAGTATGTGAGAGATGTAGTTACACTATGAATATTGAGACACGACTCTCACATACTGACAAATCAAATGACAAACAGGTTGTCAGCACACACACAATCATCTCTCTTACTAAATAAGGCCTCGACACATAAACCCACTATGTAGAGATACTCACAAGTAACTTACCAAAACCTCAGAGGACTCCCATACGTTCCTATTCGAAACCACATGCAAACAAAACCAAGTCAGTATAGTGATGTTAGTAATTTTAATGTTTGTCTGATGAAGTCTGTATGAAATTGATGAAAAACGCGGTGATTCGTTAAGCGTTTTGCCATTTTTACTAGTGTACTCAATAAATTTTTGTTTTTTACTGTTGGAAGTCAGGCGATTTGTTTTACCTCCTGCAGTGTATTTTTGGTGTTACAAGTTTATTTTCGCACTAGAATCTCCTTATATCTGGTTAAAATCAAGTCAGGACCAACCACTACACCTGAAAATACACATCAGTGTCTCCACAAACAAGTCCCCAAGGCAAAACACCACACATTCAAATATCTTAGTCATAGGAGACTCCATAGTGAGACACACAGACAACCCCTCACCAGAATGGATAAAGAGAGGGTTACAGTCATTTGCCAGGATTCGCAGGAGCAAGCAGGCGCTCAGGTCACTCGATCACATGTACAAGTACTGGTATAACTCAAAGTCCACGTGGATGTGAATGAACCATAAGACGGACCTCCCTGGACTATATGAAGACAGCCATGATGGACCTCTCTGAATATGTGCTGCTGACGGGTATAAGCCTTGCATTAAACAGCATTCTACTTTCACCAAGAATGATACCACAATATAAACAGAAAATGATAGACTTCAATAATTAGCTTACCTACCGGTGTCATTCCAAGGAAATCGAGAGTTTATCTACTTGGAACGACAAGACAGACAGACCACGCTGCTTTGCCACAGATGGTCTGCACATGTCGCCGCTAGGCTTTTGAATACTAGCCAAGGCATTAGCCACCCACATAGTGCCTTTTTATGCAGTGCCAAACCAACAAACCTGCCAATCTGACAAATTTTTCCAATGACAAACTGAAGGTACTACTCCTCAATGCTAGCAGTCTTAACAAGAAATTGCACTCCCTGGAAGCTCTCCTCACCCCAGAGAATGCTGACATCTGTGCAGTTACAGATGCAAGAGTCAAGGCTGTTTAAAGCACCCCACTAGTGCAAGGCTCCAATGCCTATCACACATTCAGACCACCATCTGAAAAGAAAAAAAAATGAAAGGAGAAGGTGTTTCCATTTACATAAAAAACATTCACACCTCAAGACTGGTCAAGCTGAATGACTTTCTTGAGCTACTCTATGTCCAGCTGACCATAGACAAAAATCACCCACCACATCAACATTAGCTACAGATCCTCACCCATGAAAAGCACTCCGCACCTGAATTTACTAGAATCAATTACTATTCAGCCCCAACACTCTACTCATGGGCAACTTTAACTACTCCTCCACAGCTGGGAAACATACATGATGCGGGCTCAGAAATTCCTGGACTTCGTCAATGCAAATGCTTAGGAACAGCTGCACTCTCACTATAGGTTCAAGTATCACTGACATAATATTCACAAACACGGGAGAGCATAAAGTCCTCATTGGTAAGCTCGGGCAATAAATCGGTCTCCTTTGAAATAAATGTAATGGTAGAACCCCATCAAACCGTAAAACCCTAAAGAATTTTTCCAAGGCAAATTACATTCTATTACGTGATAGCAGAAATAATTTTAAAGCTCCCCCTAACCCCAAAAACAAAGAGACCTATACAAAAGTATTCACAAATGCCCTATACAGCCATTTAAACGACTTCACAGAAACTGCAGTACCTGACTGAATTAAATCCAGTTCTAGCTAGAAAAACAAATCACCCTGGTGGACCCCTGGCATAAACAGACTACACAGCAGAAGAAAGAAATTCCAGTCTAGAAGTAAGAGGGAAGATGCACAACAGAAACAAAATCCATCATTAGTCTCAAGCAAATAAGGGAACTAGTCAAATCTTCAAAAGTTAAACACAAGACTAAAATAGCTTCTCAAGCAAAGGATAACCACAAAGCATGCCCAAAATCTTAAGGGAAACAATCAATGTGCCGAGTTGGCTGTAGATGGCACTACTTATACTCATCCAGAAGAAATAGCAAACCTGTTGGCTGATCACCTCTGGTCACTTCCCATGAAATATCCCCTACCATTTCTTTGCCTGTTATCACTAAAGAACACGTCATCACAGTGCTTTCTAAAGCTAGAAACACTGCATCAACTGGCCCTTATGGAATCCCAGGGTGCCTATTAAATAGCTTGAAACATGACCTAGCAGACCCACTCAGATCTCTTTTTAACCAAAGTCTATGGACAGGCTTTGTCTAGTAGAGTGGAGGACAGCAACAGTCACCACCCTGCATAAGGGGCAACCACCATAGGCGCCAGGAAACTACCAACCTACAAGACTGACTAACTTTATATGCAAGGCTATGGAAAAACAACAACATAGGAAATCTCAAGACCAGATCCAGTTTGGCTTCATCAAGGGGAGGTACTGCCTGCTCAGTCTAGTGGACTTTTTTGAGAAAGTCACCACAGCCATGGATGAGGACAAGTCAGTGCATACCACCTACCTTGAACCTGGACAACACACGTCACACTTTATCCCACTCAGGTATTACAGATAAAACTCACAAAATTTGGCATACACCTCTATGTCACCAGATGGATAGCCAAATGTCTCACTGACAGGACACATGTTATTTGAGTGGGAGAATCTACACTCAGCAAGGGGTCAGTAACCAGTGGAGTACCACAGGGCTCAGTGCTGGGCTCCTCCTGTTTGGGATATAGTTCTCAGATGTCAAGGCAAATGTAGATGATCTTTGGCTGACCAAGTTTGCTGATGACTGCAAGTTGGGGACAATCACTGACTTCCCAAATGATGTTGAGAGCCTACACAAAGGACTGAAGCAGACTAATGACTGATATCAGAGCCATGGCCTCAAACTAAATGTGAAAAAGTGCATAATACCCTTTGGGAAATCAAATACCCCTGTAAATTACATCACTGATAGCACCCCCTTTAACAGTGGGCTCAGAGGAGGGAGACCAGGGTACAAATACAGTAATCTGAACTTTGATCACCATGTGTCCATTGTGGTGAGGAAATCTTTCTAGGTGGCTCAACTTATAGGTAAGGGCATGGCATCCAAATCTAAGGATGTCATGGTACCACTGTACTTGGTCCTCAGACCAATAATAGAGTACAATGCACCCTTTGGCATGTACCTCACCAGGCACCTGCAACAGTTGGTGGGTCCTGAAGAGATTTTTTACCAAAAAATACAAGGTATAACCAACAAGTCATATGCAGACCGATTTAAAGCCCTATCACTGTATTCAATTTCTTATAGATTTCTGAGGGGTGATCTATGCCTGAACTATAACACAGTCTCTGACCCAGCCCTGATGAAAATGTTGGATATTCATAAAACTACCTGCTCCAAGGATCTAAACCTGATTTCTGGCATGAACAGATCATGTTGGAGAGACACGTGTGTTCCAGAGATTGCCCTTCCTCTGTAGTAGGATTCATATTCACGTGAAGCACAGCCCTTAAATGGCCACTTTCAAGCACAATCTGGACAAATGTATGGGAAATCACGAATTCACTCCTGAGGTGGCACTCATGTCTCTTATGGGCAAAGGCAGCCGGTAAAAATTGTCAAAGCCCCACTTGCTGACCCTTGTTATCTTTACTCTATGGATAGAAAATTGGGTAAAATCTGAGTAAAACTGGCTAGGCTTAGAAAGGCTCTTAAGCTGTATAGCCTAGTAATATTATACTAACTTATGACTCCCTTTTTTTATTTTCAGAAAATCATGTCCAGGCAACTGCCACCACATGCAAACTAAGGCCTGACAAGATCCCAGAACAGCTGTGGTCATTGACAGAAAATTAAGTTGGGCAATTATAGAGAGAGCCTTACATATAAAAAAAAAAAGGGCCATGTAAAGGTGAACAGACAAATTCCTTAAGATACAGAGAGGAAGGAGTGGGTAGTTCAGTGGAGCAGTTTTTAAGGCTTAAAGGCTTATTCTTACTCTAAAGGAGAAAGGGGCATCATGGGAAGTCGTGGGGACCCACATAACTGCCATTAGCTGGTACAAAAAAAGATCAGGTAGAGTGACTTTGCACAGACTTTTGCCATGTGAAAAATACTATAGAGTTGAGGTAGGATGGAGATCAAAGGTGAGAACCAGTGCTTACCCAAGGGCCCAAGCAGTTATGAATGCCTACAGGAAGTCTCAGCAAGGGTGTGCAGTTTCAAGTATAAGGTCTTGTTTTCAGGACAGCATATTTATTGACTTTTTGTGGGGCATACAGGCTTATCAGAGACACTGCAAAGAAGCAGGCGTATGAAATCACATTGGATGCTATGAGTTAATGACATCAGGCAAGATAGTAACAAGTTATACATACACATTAAGATAAGGAAGACAGATCACTTAGGAAAAGGTAGTTGACACAGGCTACATGTTCCATCAGCCACAAGATGGAGAATGTTGAAATGGGCAAAAGAGTTTATGCATATATGACAAAGTTTCAATACATCATTTATTTGTCATGCTAATGTCTCTCCCTTGCCAGTTTATCGGTGGAGGATACTCTTGTGGAAAGCTGTGGACAGGCTTGGGACAGACAGAGACAGGATCACATCCTACTCCTACAGGATAAGAGCAGCCTCATATGCACATCCAAATGGGGCATCAGAAAGGAAAATAATGCAACTTATAAAAGATAGATAGAATAGGTTCTTTGAGTACTAGCCAATTTTTCTTTTGCAGTTTCCAAAGTGGGCCAGGTTGAGACCTAGACACACTGACATTCATGTATCTACTGTGCAAGTCATGAGCTTAATAAGATGAGGATGAGTAACCAGGGAAGCCAACAGGTAGCAAATGTAAGATGGTTAAGTGTAAGGGGACATGAGGCTGCCAGAGTCAAACATCTTAATAATCCACATAGGAAGAAATGATGTTACAGAATGTCTACTGTTGTTAATGGAACATGAACACATTTTGCAGTATAGAGTATATAGCAGTATACTGATGGTCACAACTAAAATAATATGGTTAAATATTATACAGAGAAAAACTCAGGCAGTAGATATGG